>NW_018408592.1:264191-267303 GCF_002113885.1 Mizuhopecten yessoensis
AAAACACCAACACACATACTTGTACTTTGAACACCCTATACTCCCTTTATATTAAATAAATACATAAAAATAACACAAATTATTTACAAAAAAACAAAACAAAATCAAGTAAATACAACTCAATTCTAAAACAGAATTTCAAAGGGCATTCAAAGTTTGACTGAGTTAAAGTTACGTTTCTCCAGCACTTTTCGAAACCATCAGTAGCAACAAAGTCATTGAACCATGAAGTGTAGGTCACACTCAGCACTTATATGGCTATATTTTGTAACGCGTACATAAGGGTGGAGGCTAGCCTTATTTTTACTCAGTGTTATCAATTTCACTATGTCACATTCCATGTTTCGTATTTGTGTCTAGTGATGTGTGAAGAATAAATCGTATCGACATCTAAAGGTTGGAGTTTTTATCTCGGCTTTCCCCACAACATGTAGAACCAGGGTCCGACATTACAGACATGGTTAAAGGGAAATAACTCGTATTTATCGTTTAGATTAATTTTCAATTTGATTAAAAGTAAACCAAATACAAGGTAATAGCCTTAAACGTCTCATATAAAAGATATATAACTTTTCTGAGTTTTGAATAATTATCTTCTGCAGGTTTTAAGTTTCTTTAATTGAAAATTTTGTCTGATTTATCAACGTTAATTCTGTCATTTTTTAGCGACATGTTTGATGTACTATACAAAAGTAAGTAAGTTAAATGTCTTTCACGTAACATAAGGATACACTAAGGATTATAAGAATAATGAAATTTAGAAAGAAAAAAAAAATCTCGCCTGGTCTCCCATACAATGGAAATATTTTATGTTCAGTGACAAATCTGGTCTGCCATACTATAATACACGAAACAACATGATATTATGTTTCAGACAATTTCTAATTAAATGTTCCACGATTAATAATGGTAACTTTGACGACTTATATATTTCATTTCGCTTTATCACCCGCGAAAAGGCGCCAAATCGAAATATCGAAAAAACGACCACTCGCCAAAGCATAAAGACGAAAAAAGCACCATAGTTATACGCTCTGTTTGGCGGGTTTCCGTTCATTCGGTTCTGTAGGGGTGTTTTTTTTTTGTTTTTTTTTTTGTCATCTAGCTTTGGCGCTTTGACATTATTTCGTTATTGCGCTTTAGTGGGGTTTTGTCTTTTCGTTATTTCGTTTTGTCGCTTGGCGTCTTTTTGCAGGCGACAAAGCGAAAAAACGAAAAGTCATATATAAGCTACCAAAGGTAACAGACATGTTTTCTCATAACTCCTCCTCTGGTTTAGAGAACAATGGTATCTTACATTTTTCCCTCATACAAGACTCACGCCAGTAAATCATTTACTATCTGTTGTTACTTAACTTTTGAACTAAAAGCTTGCATTTTTGAAGTCTAACACCAATGACAACTGTCTTACTTCATAGATACATTCATGAAAAAGCTGCAAAAGATTTTTTGACAGGTTTAGTGACATAGAAGAGAATCAGAGCCTTCAAATGTTGACAACCGGAAGTTAACAAGCCAAACCGGTGAAGCGGGACGGGAACCCCGCCCTACCCCGCCCTACTTTTTATCGCTATCGCTTTATAAATCCGCTATCGGATATTGATACCTTTTAAAACTATACATTTTTCCAAAGTAAAATACACCTGCAGATTTCAATCAGTCCATTATCTGTCAACAATCACACATGTATAGTACTCGGTGGCACACCAACATACCCTGTCTCCAGCACACATACACAGATAGGACGTTAAACTCCATTCCTCGTTTTCCAAAGAGGAGGCAATCAACTGGAACCTAAACTAAAACGAATCAATTTATTATTAAGAAAAACAAATAAATTGTAATATATACTTTTCAATCCTTAATATTGCGTTGAATTTTCCGTAACGGATCGCAAGCTTAGGCTAGTAATAGAATAGTAGAAAAATTAAACAGACTTTCGGTGAAAAAACCTTCTTAAATAAATGTAAAATTTAGTATTTCATAGTTTTAAGTTAAAACAGTTCAGTCGTATCTGTGTCTCAACTTTTTAGTAATATCTCATTTCTTGAAAATAGTTCATCCGTATGTACCCTGTAATCTATAGGCGTTCAGGCCCCGGAATCATGAAACAGCCTTACATAAGATGGTAAGTCTAAGACGAAATCTGGAAGTTTGAAGTTTTGACTTAGATTAGATCGCAATTTGAAGTGGTCATGAAACATGCTAAGCAAAATCATAGCTGAGACTGAATTAAAGTCAAAACTATTAATTGCCAAGAGAACGCGCGCGCCAATTCGCGTATTTACAGTATATATAGGAACTCTTCAACGCAGGTGAGCTTATGCCATACTGAAGCGTCCGTCGTCCGTCCGTCAACTTTTCCTTTAAAGCGCTGAACGGCCAAGTAGATTTTGACTGAATTTGGTCTGGAGCATCCTTAGGCCAAGGGGACTCAATTTTGTATAAACGGTGGGTTTGGCCCCCTGGGGGAAGAAAGGCGGGCCCAATAAGGGATATAGAGGAGAAGAGAAAAATGGTGGGTCTGACCTTGGGGCAGAGGGATGGGGCCCAATAGGGGAAAAATGGCAAATTCTTCAAAATCTTCATTTATCTGTAGAAATGACAGGGTTTTGTCTAATTGCATACAAATATGTCCCCTGACAAACCATGTAATACATGTACACTACCAACAACATCTAGCTATTCCAGCTTCAATTTTGCTAACATTTCCATATGAGCGATACAGACCCTCTGGGCCTCTTGTTCATTATTGTTGTTTCATCATTTACTATTGAGTCGTATTTACACATAAACAATTGCACAACAAGGACATACGGAAAAGTGTGTAGATAAAATAGCTCCTAATCTGTAAAATTATTGAACTCTTAAAAGATAAGTCAAGTAACACCTTTGCAATAAACAAGAATTCCAACAATTTGAACGTATCATGCCTTTTTCTTCCTCAATTTTTGCTCTTTTTCTTTTATACCTTCTTTCTATTCTATCACATACAATAAATTCACGCTTTCTAAAAACATGTTAGTATGTCAAGCATCAAAAAGTGAATGTTAAGTGTGTACGTGTGATGTTTGTGTGTGTGTGTGTGTGTGTGTGTGTGTGTGTGTGTGTG
>NW_018408592.1:268405-329510 GCF_002113885.1 Mizuhopecten yessoensis
GGGGGGCAAACATTCCAGAAAATGGAACTACAATGTAAGGGGAATAACCTAACAGAATCCCAATTCTATTGTTAAATTCAATGCACTGTTCTATAACAAAGTCAGTAACTTCTAACTTCCAAATGTTGGAAAGTTCGTGTTGCATAAGTGCCTATTTAAATCGGCCAATGCCTCCTATACTTCTGTAACAGTTCCGCCAAACAGTGTCACACAAGGTAATCAAGAGAAATATGTTAGAGGGATTATCCGATTACGGTGACTTTTTCGTAAGAAATTTCAATTTCATTACGCATTTACTTCCCACCAATCCCCTCTCCCCCTTGCTATCCAAAACTTCCAACCAGTACTCTCCCCGCGCCCTAGAACCATATGGATATCCCACCAAAACAACGCTGTTTACTTTGACTGCGGTATGAGATAACGGCTAATTCTTATCAGTCACAATGACATCAAAACATGTCGGGCTAAAGGTGTGTGAAGTGTTATCGATCCCATCACAGGAAGACGAGCCCGAAATAGACGAGATAGGACTATATAGTAAATGCGGTCTAACATAGCATCATTGACTCCACGGAGCTGTCAGCACACAAACACCTGACGGTCCTTTTCAAACAGACAGGTACATATTGCACAACAGTGAAGTTCATTACAAATCGACTGTTTTCATCTATTTCCAATAAGAGGGTGAAACGCGTGCTGTTATTTTGTAAAACATGTAATTAGAAATGTCACACCTGCAATTGGAAATGTTTCAAAATGACCTACCTTTTGAGAAAATGATATTTTGTATGGAATCGGAACGTATCTGCAGTAACGGTGTTCTTTCTATCACTATATATATTAAAATATGTATGTTTCATCAGCATTTCGCATCTATTTAGGCTATTATATGTTTACATGATAATTTATATATCATTTACTTATGTTCATGTAAATCATATGTTATATGTATTGATTCTATACAGCAACCATGAGATATGCTGTCACCTTGGCATTGCTAGTAACCTTGACCTTTGCGAATCCACGAAGTGACCTCCTTTCGACCTTGAACGTGCTCCACGATAGCGCAACTTACCAGGCGCTACCCCCGGAGCTGAGGCTATTGACGGTGGAGCTGGCAGCCACTGCCAAGGCTGGACAACTCACCAGTTATATTGATAAAGTTGGCTTCTACAGCGTCCTCAACCTCATCAGACGTAAGTCATTTTGACTTCTATCGGAGTTGCCTCCCTTCAATACGATTCCGTCAGAAGTATAGAAGGCATAGACCTTTTCCCATTAAATGCGGGACTGTAACTAGAGTTGGTAATCCCCAAACCTCGCAGATCAATATGTTTAACGTCATACTATGAAACGACGTGAAATGTATTGTGACGGTATGTGTCACATGCATTTAGGATTCGTATATGTCTAACTAACTTACTATTCCTTCAACTTTTTTTCACGGTAAAAAATGCATGTTTGCACCATGTATAAGTGTGCAATATTACTCTTAATGAATCACACAGTGTAAATGTCATAGTTTAAACAGTTTAAACGAAAAAATTATTTAATTTCGGTTTTGTGACGACGGGAAGGCTGGTAGGTGTAATTCTGTAGCGAATGTGACGTGTGAACGTACAGTCTTTCGTCTCAGGTGAGATTCACTTAGAATCGTTGCTATTCAAGACTAATAAGTTGACATTGCAGCTTGTTTATTTTTCTTTACCTTACAGACTTGCCCGTGCACGATGCTCATGATTTAGAAGACTATCTCCTAAAGGTGAGTTGATACAGAGGCTATATCAACGGTAATCATTATCAAAGAGATCGATTCGGAAGTCATTTGAAACGAGCAGGTCTTAATAATTTTTCAATGATATCAACTTTATCATTTTTGTTGGTTTTTTTGTTTAAGAAAAATGGTCTCTTACTCGGCTATGTAGATGGAGTACTCCTGTAACCAATATTAACCAACAGACGGTTAATAAAACAAGACTATGTCTTCGTGAGAAAAAGATATTAACCCTTTCACCACTGAAGACCATAATAGACTCCTTACGATCAATGCATGGTAGAGTCTACTAAAGTTACATAGGGGCGAAAGGGTTAAACACAACAGAACGTTTTGCTTATGCCATGTTAGGTTTTTCCCCGTGAAACTAAATTTTGTAACGCATAATGAATAATTCCGAGTTCATGAGAAACAAAATGTAAGATTTTGTATAATATCTATATCCACTGACCAGGTGATAACAGAGGAGAGCATCGCTGCCGCACAACAGGCTCAATTGGCTGTATCCGTCACTACCACGGAGACATTGCCAGCATCAGTTCGAGTAAGCATTATGATATCCCTCCCTTCCCTCCTACCTCTCTCCCTCCTTCACGCAAGTTATATTTACTCAATTTTTACCACGGAGGCATCACCAGCATCAGTTCGAGTAAGCATTCTGATATCCCTCCCTTCCCTCCTACTTCTTTCCCTCCTTCACGTAAGTTATCTTTACTCAATTTTAACCAATACATAATTTTAAATGTTGATTGAAATGTAAACTTGTAATTTGTTGTCTTTCCATGTAGAGGTCAAAGAGGTCGAAATCCAATTCGTACCTGCATAACCTGGAGTCGACCAACGCCTACCAGAGCCTACCACAGGAGTACAAGGGTGTGCTGAAGTCCCTACTAATCGCCGCCCACTCCAACACCCTCACCCAGTACCTCAGTCACGACGTCACAATCCTTCCAAGACTGCTTCATCGTACGTAACAATTACATAAGTCAAATGTTGACTGGATTTAATTTGAGTTTGGGATTAAAGTTCAGAGTTTAATGTGACTACTGACCGTTCAGATCGGGTTGTTGTAAGATGCGGTCGCTCTTTAGGACATCAGACTAAATTTGAGACAAACCTTAAGTTAGATTTTTAATCGCAGGTGAATCACGTTATAGTAAGGTATTTCCCGACTTTTTGTGAGAAAAGTGTACGAAAATGATTGCCGGTTAATATAGATATTAACTTTATGTAACAAATTAAAATTAATATGCAAAAATGTTAACACACTGGGATAAAAATCCAAACTGATGTCGACATTAAAAGTAAGGCATCACGACCATCAAGAACCAGATGCTGTGTAAGGGTCACCGCGTGTTAACATGGCACCTATCAGCGCGTGTCCTGTCATAGACAAGAACTTATCATGGTGATCACCGATTACATAAGACGCAGTGAACATATCTGATAATTAATCCAGAACAAAATTAGATCTACGTGTTTTACATACCTCGTTTGTAAACGGCATACCATAAAACATGGTCTGGCCCAAGGATCATGAGACGATATCAAGTCTAAAATTATCTTAAGTTTTGAATTTGCCAATCACAAGTTACGCCAAGAAAAATGGCGTCATAAGTTATTAGCTAAGCATAAACTTAAGCCAAAGACTTTTTCATTATCCCGGGGTCTGTGGTCGAGTTTGATTTGATTTGCTCCCAAATTTTGTTCTGGTCGAGTTGGGTTTGGTCTGGTCGCATTGGCCTGGTCTCAAATGGTGGTCCAGCTGGTGTGGTCTGACGGGTAATAGACCCCTTTTTATATCTGTACACCACCGGATGCATCGATCTGTAGTAATCAATACCTCAACATCTTGTTTGAGATGGGCAAGTCATTGTCTAGCCGTTGTCCGAACACGCCGTAGAAGGGACAGGAAACGACACCAGGTGAAATTCATTGTTGATACAAACCATAACATTCAATTCACGTCTCCCTCTGCAACACAGTAAAGCAATACTGTGTGTGGAAGGTACACACCAAGCTGTTATTATGACTTTGAAATATCAGTCGTAAATAAAAACTAAAGGAACCCATATCCTCCTCTCCTTGGGTGGTCTAAATCTGTCGGATGTGTGGACGGGCCCTACTTTGTTCGGTGATTAGCAACATGAGACCTTGAAGGAAAGATATATTCTAATTGTGAATTCATAATTTGGTTTCAATGACTAGCTTTGAAAAAGATAGAAAAAATTGACAAGCAATTATTATTTGTATACATGTACTTAAGCATGCATTATAATGACATATATAAAATTGAGTCAGATATATCTTGTCACTAGTCTATGTGACCGTTTTCTCAGCGAAGTAACATTCCCTGGATTTAAAAGCCTATCGATGAGAATGGTTGCCGACTCTCAAACTGTACCTTAATAAGTGGTACCCTCTCTGTTGCACTTAAGGAATGATTTTTATTTTTTCAACATTTATGAGGTCATAACAACAATGGGTTTATGGACATATTGAATGAATCGCGTTAGCGATTCATGTAAAATATGTCCAAAAACCCATTGTTGTTATGACCTCATAAATGTTGAAAAAATAAATATCATTCCTTATATTTACATTGACGAATCCTTTCAGTGGATCGATATAACAACGAATAAAACAAATAAACAGGGTTTGTTCCTGCTTATACACGGGTGCAACGCAGTGGCGAGAACAGTGTTTTTTCGCGGGGAAATGTGACACTATCGTGAGAGATCTTAGCAACCGTCAACAACAATAACACAACAAAATGTAGTTCCATATTCAGTGTTTATTTGTAGCACAGGACACGTGAATACGTGGATATTTCACAAAGCACAGTTCAATAATATTTTAAGATGTAAGAATTAAGCATCTAGGTCGGTCGTTCCGAGTGAGTAGTTTTTGTAGTGTATTACTACGCAGTGTGATCAGGTTACTATCAGTTCCCATGTGCTGAGATTCTATGAACACCTGTGTTATGCATTTATGAATGTAATTTTTGTCAATGGGTCTAAGCATACAGAATGTAAATATAAACAAATGGAACGGTTTTGGGTCACCTACTTACCTGGAGCTGTTATATCATTGTCGCCAAAATACTGAGTGCGTACCTTTCCACTCATGCTGTGAATGTGTCGGGATTACTTAGTAATTGGTGTTATGGTAAGTACCAAATATAACCATAATTCGGGATCAGACCAAACCAGCCCTGACCATACTTTATGGTGTGCCCACCTAATACCCCTCTCTAACGCAGCCATGGTATTTTTGAACCTGCTGTACGACTGTTAATGACAGAACACGTTCTATACTTACAATGTTCGCACCGTGTACCAAAAAAAATGTGAAATCATGACATGGTAATGCATGCATCCAGTTAATAAAAAAGTAAGTTTGTAGTTTGTAGAATATAAAAAAGGGAAAAAGAATCTTGACTTAAAACCGACAAGAATGATTAAAAATCAAATCTTGATTAACTTATGCTCATTGAAATGCTTTTATACAATGAAACATATTCTAGATTCAATATCTTGCCAGAGTAAGGATGTTTACGGTAACGAAACGTATACATCAAATTCGACACAAAACCAGACAACTCTGTACGTTTCTGGCTTTTGTCAGTCTCCTAACACGTGCTACCGATAAGAAATGAGGTAACAAATACTCATCAGCAATAATAAGGATCCAGATTTCTCAAATAAAACAAAATTTAGATAATAACCACTGCTGCACGCAACAGAAAACCTGCTTTATGAGAATTAACCTTTGAAACAGACATGTCGGTCGTGCTTGCACGTACAGCAATATCACGTGCCAGCATACTTGACATACTTGTGCACAAAAACCGCAGCATCCTGCCGTTATAATAATGTCTATTCAAGACTGAATAACATAAACATGAATAATATTGTTTGTTGCTTTTTGTCTCCCTTTTTAATGATTGTTTACGCTGTACCAGCTCCATCTCTGCAATTGTAACCCGTATATAATAACCTCTGTTTACAGATATGAACCCTGGCTTAGCCCGGAGACTCAATGCTTACTTTATGCAGGTATGTACACTATGTGGTAATGACAATCAGTAAAAACTTGCCAAAATACATATGCGTAGCACCAAGATATACAGGAAAAACAGATTAGACAAATTCTTCAACCACCATTGCAAAGATAGGATATTTTTATTCAAGGAGTATGTTGTTTATTTCGTATTCTCAATCTGTATATTGCCTCATGTTCGGTAAAATATTCATTTTGCTGTCTTTTAAAGATGATATTATCCTGGGAAACAAATGCATTGTATACATTATGCATTGCTTAAATATACATGGATGAATATGACTTACAAGCAAGCAAATGTTTCATGTTTTTGTACGTCCGTTTTAATTTAACAGCAGTTGCGGACAGAGGGAAGACAAAATTCCCAAATCGATGGCGACGACGACGACGACGACGACGACGATTAGATAGCAAAATAGTGGTAAAAGTAGAACGACATTGTTTTAAAAAAAGTCACAGAACGTCATAACCGTTTTTAAAGAATTATGATTATCAACATGGTAAATTACTATAAATATGTAGTGATTTTATTGTTTCTTGTTTTTCTTTTTTTTTTTCATAATGCGTAAAAAGTTACAGAACACAATAAAATACAAACACTGCGGTTCCCAATTACTCTTAAATGCCATAACGTTATGTTTGAATACTTACTTTGAATACTTATTATTGGCGCGGAAAGTTCTTCCATAATAACTTTATCATCAGGTTATGTATATGAGAAAAAACAACCGATAATCGATACGAATCATCTATTATCTATAGACGTATCAACACGTAATTTCTTAAGCGGCCTACGCCTCAAAGTGTTATGTCAAAGGTCATGGGGGAAAAACCGCTTATGCGCTATCAAAAACTTGCATGGCGGCCAATTAGGAGTCCTTTGATACGATTACGATTTCTTTATTTAAACGATATATCCACACTGAAAAATTATACGAACATCGAGTATGAAATCAGGTACATCTATTCTTTTGGGAAAATCTTCAATGTTTGGCACTTACATCGTAATAAATCAGCGATCGTGCAATTTGTTGGAGGGTCGCAGATGGGTGTGTAAGTTTACATTTACATTTATACTGCAAAGGGCCGTCGAACAGCATCAACTTGCAGGTAGACTTGTGTGGCGTGGCTTCCACATGAGTTCGTTAAAAACTGGTTAAAAAGTTGAAACTAATTACAGGATCCACATTCACTCTGCAAGATGACTGGAGCGAGGTCTTGAATGCCTCAGTTCTCCCCAGTAACTGGTGGATCGGGGTATTTATCGGACAAGTCAATCAAATTGATTATTTTTCCTTTCTCCGATACATCATCTTTAAACCTGTTTCTGGTATACTTAACTTTGACATTTTCCCGCCGATACAGGAAAAAATTCAAAGCATTCTTTGCCATCATGAAAATTAACGTCAAAAACGACGATGATGTCATTTTCCACTTTCCGTTTGGCAAATATTAACGTTAATGTAACCCAGAGATGTATAATACAGAGATTTGTATTATCTAGGGGTATCATTGGACAAGCAATGTTGGAAAGTCATTTTTGTACTGGTTATAACTTGGAAAACCACATGAGTGCATCTCACACTAGCTGATACATAACAAATAAAATAATACAGTAAATATAAATGTGTATTTTCTGTAGATTAATCAGGGATGGACACTAACTTTTTTGCTTGGTAATCCACAGGACTAGTTGAAAAGATTATTTACTAGTCCTTTGTCAATGTAAAGTTCTATAAGATTTCCTGATCAGGAAACATTGCGATCTACAGCATGAAACATCAAAAGAAGACTTCATATAACTACTGCCATAAAAATATGGTTAAGTTATAAGATTTGTTTTGACAATTATCATGCAATATATATTATTTAAAGCATTTTTCTAAATTTTAGAAAGTAATATTGTTATTTTATAATCATATTTTCCACAAGTCCAAAGGTCCAGTTAGGTGATTCACTGGTCATTGCTGAAATCAAATAGT
This sequence comes from Mizuhopecten yessoensis, assembly GCF_002113885.1. Classification (NCBI taxonomy): domain Eukaryota; kingdom Metazoa; phylum Mollusca; class Bivalvia; order Pectinida; family Pectinidae; genus Mizuhopecten; species Mizuhopecten yessoensis. The sequence continues at coordinate 276,224 of NW_018408592.1, forward strand.
CAAGGACTAGTGGACTAGTGTGACCAAGACTTGACCCCTGTTAATTAAATACATTTGTAGTGGAACTTATGTACATTGGTAATGAATCGGGAAATAAAATAGTTTAGTATTTGAAGGGGGCATGGCTATATTCAATCTTGAACTTGCTGCTCAGACATGGAGTAATTACAAGCACCTTAACACAGGAAAGTTTCTTGTCAGCATTAATTCTGGACTCATCAATTTTGCGGCAAGCAAGTGACAAACATATCTCTACATACTCTGGGTTTCTTGACATATTTGAACGATATGATTCGGTCATGGCAGATAGGGGGTTTATATTCGAGAAGAGTTGGGCAGAACTGTTTATTCCTACAGGGTGTAGGAGAGCTTCTCAAATGTCAAGAGCTGAAGTGAATCTTACAAAGGCCATTGCAAATCAGAGAATTTACATTGAATATGCAATCGGATGAATAAAAACCTTCAGTATCCTCAAATTTGAGGTACCTCTTATGATCATGATCATCCAAACTTTCTATGTTTACAAATTAATGTTGTGTTTATATCAGTCGCTAGTTCACCTGCCCTAGCACTGTGTTGTCAAATATAATCCAGTTTTGATATATGTGAGCCAAACTTTTACTTTTAAGATCCACAAAGCTTCAACTCTTCTTTAACAAAAGTACCAGGTATTTTTATGGCTGTAATAATATATTGATATGTGTATCTCTGTATCACAATATTTTGTTTAGAGAACATGTATCCAGTGATACATATGTGTATTTATATTTAATAATTTGTAATTAAAAGTGCAAAATTTGGAACATGAAATTAGTGACATTCTCACGGTCTATATGCACACTGACACTGCTAGGTTCAAATTACAGTGTACTGCAAATATTCCTAAGGATACCCAATAATTAAATATAGTGTGAAACACTTATCAGACATACAACTGTGCATGGGTGGTGTCTGGTCAATCGTGTCAATAGTTTTGTTGTTCTGATAATAGTAGAAATATGACCAACACAGAGACCAGGCTCTCCGGATGATTGATCAGGCAAATGGGAACGGAACAGGTCTTTATTAATATTCCAGCCCAAAAAAAGGGAAAATTTACAATTATCTTAATACCTACTGTATCCATCTCTCCCAATACTCTATCTGAACCTTATTCAGTTATTGGTAATATAAAGCACATTCTATCAAGAGTTCAATTGAATATCAATTAAGCAAGAATATAATAATATATATATTATATATACATGCAATATAATGTGGCAGTCAAACCAACTGTACATTTTCGACTTGCATACAAAATCTAACCTCATATATTTATTTTTAGGCCTAAACAAGGCTTTTATATTTTGCCTAACTTGCAAAGTCTGTACTTTAAACTTTCAAACTCTGCCAATAACACTGCACTTTAGACATGCCCATTTACTAATCTGTGATGATGCAAGCTTATTCATCTGTACACATGCAAAGTGATACCAAAGATGACAATAATCACATCCAATGCTTTGATCCCCATATTTCTGTATGCTGTGTCCTTCCTTGATTACATGCTTTTAATTACATACAGGGCAGAAATGTGTTGTAGCAGGGGCATGATCAATGTCCATTGCCTCTGACATGACAGGCAGATCTGTGTTTTTCATTTTGATTTTTCAAAGGCCTTAATTGAAAAAATTTCAGGCACTACAAACTTCACATAAAACAATATAAAGCTGTCAAGTACTTGCAAATAGTAGGGAGCTGTCAAATAAAATCATTTCTGTGTGTTTGCCAAATAATTACATGTGTATACAATTTGCTACATATAAAAGTCACAACCCTTTCTCCCTGTGATGGAAAGCTGCCCTTAGATTTGCCAAAAATATAGAGCCATAAATAGACTTGAAGCTTACAAGAGCAGAGCCTTGAACACTTAGCACATTTTGTAACAAGGAGACATTTTATTTCTACAACACCATCCCCACAGCACTCACAAGTGACCAACAGGTCTGGACTTGCTCCTAAATGAAAGTGATTCTGGTCAAGGAATGGACACTTTACTATAAAAAGACTTCAACATTTCTTTCTTGTAGGATTGTTAGGCCTCTGGTCCCAGTTCCCTGGCAATAGATTTTATATTTGGGTGATTTTTTTATACTCCAACAAATTGCACAATAAAGGTTCCATATTTGTCACAAGATAACTTATAAGAGCATGTACAATACACTAAGACTGAGGTCAATTTCAAGTTTGACTGAAACCTGCTTTTGTTTATTGAGTCATCACAATCATATTTAATGTCCTAGTCTAAGGGAGATAATTGATATATTTTTAAACCATAAAACTGTTTCCTTGATATTTGAATGTGCCCAGTCTATTACACATAATTGACAAGAGTGTTATGTACAGGACAATATTTATAAGCAGTGCTTTATATTATTTATCACTAATTAAAATAGTTTTCATAGCTAACTAATATATTTTTAGAAAATTTATATATTTGTATTGTCCATATTAGGGTATGACTCGCTGTTTAGCATTTAGTTTGCATTCAAAAAGATAAACAGAATGTTAACTAATGCTTTCATTTAAACATTACACAATCACCTACAGGTATCGAGTTGTCTTGGTTTCATGGCCGATTTTACTGCTCCATTTTCCTTGCAACAGCAAACCCACACTGTATGCGAGTCGCCCTTCACTTTCTGTGACAACACGGTGTACATTTGGCTGACCTCACGGCGATTTACCACCTCAAACTTATGACACATCGTGTCATTCCAATGTTACAGAATATTTATCAATAAATACTTGATAAATGCTATTGTAGTACATTTAGTTATGTACTGTCTCCATTTGTAATATCTGCCTACCTTACCTACTTTATCCTTACAGCAACGCATGTATACCGCATCACCAGTTTCAGTGGAGTACAAATACTACCGCATCACCAGTTTCTGTGGAGTACAAATACTACCGAATCACCAGTTTCTGTGGAGTACAAATACTACCGCATTACCAGTTTCTGTGGAGTACAAATCCTCTATCAAGAATGTCAGAATCTGTTTATTACCTGCAGAAAGATGGGCTTCGTCGACGAGGCTTTTTGCTTTACAATAAACCCCGAACTATTCCCTTAATAGATAATAGTGTATCTGCAGCTTGAACAGTTACGCCAGGCTAAAAGTGTGATTATAGCGAAGATGAAATATCGTTTTATCTCCGACGTTCCTGCCAAGTCATTTTGACAAATAAAAATTCCTATTTTACCAACAAAAACTGCACGTCAGTGTAGAGGATACTTGACGAGGAAAGCACACTAGCTCGAGTAAAACTGCATGGAAATGTAAAACATGTTTTTTGGGTCTGCATGTCTAGATCTACATTCACTGAGAAATATGCTGTTCTCAGGAAACAAGAAATTTTACATCGTCAGGATTTCGTTTTTGACTATCGAATTTTAATTTTAAAATAATTTCCTGCTCATTTTCGTCATTTTTTTGTTAGATTTTGGTACATATAATGTTATAAATATTTTTCAGAAACAATATTAGAAAATTTAATCTACATGTAGATCTATACCAAAACTGAAATGAAATTAAAGAATAGATGCCAGAAGTAAAATCCTTATCCTATCAATATCTGTAAATAAGACTGTCGATGACTAGTGCCGTTTTTGTCAAATCGATCTGATAGTGAAATCTGGATATATTGGTCTTACAGAGACATCATAATGACTACCACAAGCCGGACAGGAAACGCTTACCTTTCATAAACACTTGGTTTTGTGGAATAAAAACGTGAACACGATTTCGCAAAATTATAGGTTATTTGTAATACTACCTTTTTATTATGAATTGTTGAATTAAACATCTTCTTCTTGTGGTGTTTTGCGCCCATAAAAATGGTTTTGATCAATAGTTTGCCAGTACGTTAACTTGCGCTTCTCGTTTTCAGCTATAGCTAGTCACACCTACAATCTTGCTCACTTTAATAGCACTGGTTTAAAGGGTCCATGTTTGCATCAACGGTTTGTACATATTTTCTTCCGCTGCATTCCTACGTTATCGGAATGTGAAAGAGAGTCCCTTTTTTCGATATATCTGTACCATCATAGGGCAAATGAACGCAATAGATCTACATGAAGAATTTGGAACCATCACAGATATTCAACACATTCAAACAGCTTCCAATTAGGAGGTAACAATCTTTTCACCTCTGCATGACGTTATCGTCAGTCTGATAGATATTGGCATTTGATAAAAGTGTTTACTTTGAAACTGTAGCGCACTGGCTTCTCCTTTTCTAATCAAGATAGATGATAACTGTGTGATTTGTGGGAATTTCAAAACAAACCACGGGCTTGAGTTGAAAGTGAGCAATGTCAAGAACGTATGCTTTACACTACAACGTCCTTAGACTACCTTTGGGTGGTATGGTAATGGGACTTGATTAAATTGTTCAATACTCTCTGCAATAACCTGAAATGTTGTTATTTCCTGGTATCGTGGGGATGAACCAATAAACCCAAAAGGCGAAATAAGCGTATCATTGAATACAACTTAGGTATATGTTATCTCGAAGCAAACTGTTCGAACCGAATTAAACGATGTTGCTTTTAGATAAAAATGCAGCATAGATATTTGTGATCGTACGATAAGATAGCACTATAAAGTATGTAATATGTGATATCGAAGAGGTAGTTAAATCTAAACATGTGTGTACTCTATTATATTGACGGGAACCACAAAATGTGGTGCATGACGGGAACCACAACATGTGGTGCATGACGGGAACCACAACATGTGGTGCATGAAGGGAACCACATGTGGTGCATGACGGGAACCACTACATGTGGTGCATGACGGGAACACAACATGTGGTGCATGACGGGAACCACATGTGGTGAAGGAAATCCTCTTGCTAATCTAAGGTCCACGTTTTTTTCTCAAATCATAATTGTTTTTCCTTTTGTTTTCATCATCCCAACCGGTTCCTCTTGCTGTCAATTTGCATCAAATCTGAATTCCGTTTTTTTCTTTCTGTGGTGGCCAGACCGTGATCTAAATTATTCTTTTGTTCAAGAATCCTTTATGTTGCATTTTCAGTCATTATCGTGTCATTTATCTACCCCTCTAGTTTTCATGATTCCAGTATTACTGTAGGCAAATACTAGATAATTATACTGTAGGTTTGTCACACATGCAGTAAGCTACCCTTTATTTTGTTCTTGATATAACTATCACTGCTTAGGTAGTTCAGTTGGTTGGTGTGACCGTTTTTTATTGGAGGTCATGGGTTCGAATCTTGGTCATTCGTCGTTTTGATGTTTACTCAGAGTGTCTTTCCAGAAATGATTTATTAAAGCTATCTTTATGCCAACAATTGTGTTTCCAAGGATTCTTCATCCGTCGTTTCCATATATATATATCTTTCTTTCTATGACTTTTACCGTAAAATGTCAAATAATCGTTTTATCATCAAACTTACGATACTTTTTTTTCACTTTCTTGCAACACTCACTAACAATGCAGCCTCTCGTATTAATCGGACTCAAACAAAACAACTTTATTATTTATCCGATTCTATGACCTGTTGTGAATGCTGCAGAAACTACACGTATTAATTCTATTTCTATATGCGTATGCTTTTCACTCCGGCTGTTTGAGAGAAAACCTTGACCGAAATTGTGTGAATATATTTATATATTCCCCAGCCGACAACACTTAATTTATCTTTGAAAATAACAGACATTTCCTTCAGGCTTCACCCCCGTCTAATTGGACGTATATACTCCCAATCATCCGGGCTAATTCCCCAATTGCAGTTATTTAGGAATCTGCATTAATCTGCCTCCAATGCAACCTGCCCATGGACACCCATTATTTCAGGTCTGGTGCTTTCTTAAAAATATTTTGGAGCAGATCTGGAGTTTGATGACGGAGTGTTTGTAGGTATGGGTTCCACAGCACGCGCTAGATGTGTCAATTATACGACTGTGAAATCAAGAGCCTTCCAAACAGACGAGAATCCGGGTACATCTGTATTATTCATCTGGCACTGGATACAATCTCTCACTTCTTCTAATTTAAGTCGAGTCGTCTCCATTACGTCTGTTGTCTTATGTTTCAACTGTGCTGTGTGTATATATATACAGCTGCACCGTCCCATTACATAATAAATGCACAAGCATGAAGTTATCCTGCATTCTGTCTTGATGGGCGCGTTCTGGTATCATAGAGTACATATATTTCATTTCGAAAATAAAACCAAGATCTGGTACATAACAATGAGTGTATATCCCAATTTAAAAGTGTCCATGTTTATAGCTAATAAATAATTGATACGTGCATATGTAAATGAACGGATACATCAACGAAAACATCGTCAGCATTGCTATTACAGAGGATGTGGGTATCAGCGTATCATATCCTGCTTAAGTGATGATGCAACTTGATGATAAAACCTGATTGAGCTTTGATTGACAACATGGCTTTCTCCGATGATGAAGGATTGTTCTGTACTCCACAGCCTACGCCTATGATAGAAGTCTTTGTGTGGCACCACAGATTAAACGTTATAGTAAACACCGTATTTGAGACTAATATGAAAGGGTTTTACGTGATATCACAGCTTGTGGCTATGATAAAGGGTTTAATGTGACATCACAGCTTGTGGCTATGATAAAGGATTTTACGTGACATCACAGCTTGTTGCTATGATAAAGTGTTTAACGTGATATCACAGCTTGAGGCTATGATAAAGGGTTTACATGATACCACAGCTAGTGGCTATGATAAAGGATTTTACGTGACATCACAGCTTGTGGCTATGATAAAGGGTTTAATGTGACATCACAGCTTGTGGCTATGATAAAGGGTTTAATGTGACATCACAGCTTGAGGCTATGATAAAGTGTTTTACGTGACATCACAACTTGTGGCTATGATAAAGTGTTTAACGTGATATCACAGCTTGAGGCTATGATAAAGGGTTTACATGATTCCACAGCTTATATAAAGGGTTTTACGTTACATCACAGCTTGAGGCTTTGACGAAGGGTTTACGTGATACCACAGCGTGGGGCTATGATAAAGTTTTTTTTACATTACATCACAGCTTCTGGCTATGATAAAGGGTTTACGTGACATCACAACTTGTGGCTATGATAAAGGGTTTACGAGATACTACAGCGTGGGGCTATGATTAAGGGTTTTACATTACATCACAGCTTCTGGCTATGATAAAGGGGTTACGTGACATCACAGCTTGAGGATATGATAAAGGGTTTTACATGATACCACAGCTTGAGGCTATGATAAAGTGTTTTACGTGACATTTATATAAAGGGTTTACGTGATTCCACAGCTTGTGGCTATGATAAAGAGTTTTACGTGACATCACAGCTTGAGGATATGATAAAGGGTTTTACATGATACCACAGCTTGAGGCTATGATAAAGTGTTTTACGTGACATCACAACTTGGGGCTATGATAAAGTGTTTAACGTGATATCACAGCTTGAGGCTAGAATAAAGGGTTTACATGATGCCACAGCTTGTGGCTATGATAAAGAGTTTTACGTGACATCACAGCTTGTATCTATGATAAAGGGTTTAATGTAATTCCCCAGTTTATATAAAGGGTTTACGTAATAACACAGCGTGGGGCTATGATAAAGGGTTTTAGGTGACATCACAGCTTGTGGCTATTATAAAGGGTTTACGTGACATCACAGCTTGTGTCTATGATAAAGGGTTTAACGTGACATCACAGCTTGAGGCTTTGACGAAGGGTTTACGTGATACCACAGCTTGTGGCTATGATTAAGGGTTTAATGTAATTCCACAGTTTATATAAAGGGTTTACATGATACCACAGCTAAAATAAAGGGTTTACGTGATACCACAGCGTGGGGCTATGATAAAGGGTTTTACATTACATCACAGCTTCTGGCTATGATAAAGTGTTTACGTGACATCACAACTTGTGGCTATGATAAAGTGTTTACGTGACATCACAACTTGTGGCTATGATAAAGTGTTTAACGTGACATCACAGCTTGAGGCTTTGACATAGGGTTTACGTGATACCACAGCTTGTGGCTTTGATAAAGGGTTTAAAGTAATTCCACAGTTTATAAAAATGGTTTTCGTGATACCACAGCGTGGGGCTATGATAAAGTTTTTTTTACATTACATCACAGCTTCTGGCTATGATAAAGTGTTTCCGTGATATCACAGCTTCAGGCTATGATAAAGGGTTTACATCATACCACAGCTTGTGGCTATGATTAAGGGTTTAATGTAATTCCACAGTTTATATAAAGGGTTTACATGATACCACAGCTAAAATAAAGGGTTTACGTGATACCACAGGTTGTGGCTATGATAAAGGGTTTACGCTACATCACAACTTGTGGCTATGATAAAGTGTTTTACGTGACATCACAGCTTTAGGATATGATAAAGGGTTTTACATGATACCACAGCTTATATAAAGGGATTAACGTGACATCACAGCTTGAGGCTTTGACGAAGGGTTTACGTGATACCACAGCGTGGGGCTATGATAAAGGGTTTTACAGTACATCAGAGCTTCTGGCTATGATAAAGGGTTTAATGGAATACCCCAGTTTATAAAAAGGGTTTACGTGATACCACAGCTTGTGGCTATGATTAAGGGTTTAATGTAATTCCACAGTTTATATAAATGGTTTACGTGATACCACAGCGTGGGGCTATGATAAAGTTTTTTTTACATTACATCACAGCTTCTGGCTATGATAAAGGGGTTACGTGACATCACAGCTTGAGGATATGATAAAGGGTTTTACATGATACCACAGCTTGAGGCTATGATACAGGGTTCTACATGACATCACAGCTTGTGGCTATGATAAAATGTTTAATGTAATACCACAGTTTAAATAAAGGGTTTACGTGATACCACAGGTTGTGGCTATGATAAAGGGTTTAAGGTAATACCACAGTTTATATAAAGGTTTACGTGATACCACAGCGTGGGGCTATGATAAAGGGTTTTACAGTACATCAGAGCTTCTGGCTATGATAAAGGGTTTACGTGATATCACAGCCTGTGGCTCTGATAAAGGGTTTTACGTGACATACAGTTTATATAAAGGGTTTACGTAATAACACAGCGTGGGGCTATGATAAAGGGTTTTAGGTGACATCACAGCTTGTGGCTATGATTAAGGGTTTAATGTAATTCCACAGTTTATATAAATGGTTTACGTGATACCACAGCGTGGGGCTATGATAAAGGGTTTTACATGACATCACAGCTTGTGGCTACTGTAAAAGGTTTACGTAATACCATGTGGCTATGATAAAGGGTTTTACATGACATCACAGCTTGTTGCTATGAAAAAGGGTTTTACATGATACCACAGCTTGAGGCTATGATAAAGTGTTTTACGTGACATCACAGCTTGGGGCTATGATAAAGGGTTTTACATGACATCACAGCTTGTTGCTATGAAAAAGGGTTTTACATGATACCACAGCTTGAGGCTATGATTCAGGGTTTTACGTGACATCACAGCTTGGTGCTATGATAAAGGGTTTAATGTGATACCACAGCTTGAGGCTATGATAAAGAGTTTACGTGATACCACAGCTTGAGGCTATGATAAAGGGGTTACATGATACCACAGCTTATATAAAGGGCTGACGTGATACCACAGCTTATATAAAGGGCTGACGTGATACCACAGCTTATATAAAGGGTTTTACGTGATACCAAAGCTTGTGGCTATGATAAAAGGTTGACGTGACATCACACCTTGTGGCTATGATAAAGGGTTGACATGACATCACAGCTGGTGGCTATGATAAAGGGTTGACATGACATCCCTATGATAAAGTGTTTACGTGATCTCACAGCTTGAGGCTATGATAAAGGGTTTACATGATACCACAGCTTATATAAAGGGTTTTACGTGACATCACAGCTTGAGGATATGATAAAGGGTTTTACATGATACCACAGCTTGAGGCTATGATACAGGGTTTTACGTGACATCACAGCTTGTGGCTACTGTAAAAGGTTTACGTAATACCACAATTTATATAAAGGGTTTAACGTGACATCACAGCTTGAGGCTATGATAAAAGGTTTAACGTGACATCACAGCTTGTGGCTATGATAAAGGGTTTTACGAGACATCAAAGCTTGAGGCTATGATAAAGGGTTTACGTGATACCACAGGTTGTGGCTATGATAAAGGGTTTTACGTGACATCACAGTTTGTGGCTATGGTAAAGGGTTTACGTAATACCACAGCTTGTGACTATGAAAAAGGGTTTTACATGATACCACAGCTTGTGGCTATGATCAATGGTTTTACGTGACATCACAGCTTGAGGCTATGATAAAGGGTTTTACGTGACATCACAGCTTGAGGCTATGATAAAGGGTTTAATATGATACCACAGTTTATATAAAGGGTTTACGTAATAACACAGCGTGGGGCTATGATAAAGTTTTTTTTACATTACATCACAGCTTCTGGCTATGATAAAGGGTTTAACGTGACATTACAGCTTGAAGTTATGATAAAGGGTTTTACGTGACATCACAGCTTGTGGCTATGATAAAGGGTTTAATGTGATACCACAGCTTGAGGCTATGATAAAGGGTTTACGTGACATCACAGCGTGTGGCTATGATACAGGGTTTTACGTGATAACAGAGCTAGTGGCTATGATAAAGGGTTTTACGTGATACCACAGCTTGTGGCTATGATAAAGGGTTGACATGACATCCCAGCTGGTGGCTATGATAAAGGGTTTTACGAGACATCACAGCTTGTGGCTATGGTAAAGGGTTTTACGTGCCATCCCAGCTTGAGGCTATGGTAAAGGGTTTACGTGACATCCCAGCTTGTGGCTATGATTAAGGGCTTTACGAGACATCACAGCTTGAGGCTATGGCAAAGGGTTTACATGATACCACAGCTAAAATAAAGGGTTTACGTGATACCACAGCTTGTGGCTATGATAAAGGGTTGACGTGACATCACAGCTTGTGGCTATGATAAAGGGTTTGCATGATACCACAGCTTGTGGCTATGATAAAGGGTTTTACGAGACATCACAGCTTGATGCTATGATAAAGAGTTTACGTGATACCACAGCTTGATGCTATGATAAAGGGTTTACATGATACTACAGCTTATATAAAGGGTTTATGTGAAACCACAGCTTGTGGATATGATAAAGGGTTTACGTGATACCACAGTTTGAGGCTATGGTAAAGGGTTTTACGTGATACCTCAGCTTGTGCCTATGATAAAGTGTTTTACATGATACCACAGCTTGTGGCAATGATAAAGGGTGTTACATGACATCACAGCTTGTGGCTATGATAAAGGGTTTTACGTGACACCACAGCTTGTGGCTATGATAAAGGGTTTTACGTGACATCACAGCTTGAGGCTATGATAAAGGGTTTAACTTGATACCACAGCTTCTGGCTATGATAAAGTGTTTACGTGATATCACAATTTGTTGCTATGATAAAGGGTTTTACGTGACATCACAGCTTGTGGCTATGATAAAGGGTTTACGTGACATCACAACTTGTGGCTATGATAAAGGCTTTTACGTGACATCACAGCTTGTGACTTTGATAAAGGGTTTAACGTGATAACACAGCTTGTGGCTATGATAAAGGGTTTATCGTGATACCACAGCTTCTGGCTATGATAAAGAGTTTAACGTGATACCACAGCTTCTGGCTATGATAAAGAGTTTAACGTGATACCACAGCTTGTTGCTATGATAAATGGTTTTACGTGATATCACAGCTTGTGGCTATGATAAAGTGTTTTACGTGACATCACAGCTTGTGGCTATGATAAAGGGTTTAACGTGACATCACAGCTTGAGGCTATGATACAGGGTTTTACGTGACATCACAGCTTGAGGCTATGATAAAGGGTTTACGTGACATCACAGCTTGTGGCTATGATAAAGGGTTTTACGTGACATCACAGCTTGTGACTATGATAAAGGGTTTAACGTGACATCACAGCTTGTGACTATGATAAAGGGTTTACGTGACATCACAGCTTGTGGCTATGATAAAGGGTTTACGTGACATCACAGCTTGTGGCTATGATAAAGGGTTTACGTGACATCACAGCTTGTGGCTATGATAAAGGGTTTACGTGACATCACAGCTTGAGGCTATGATACAGGGTTTACGTGACATCACAGCTTGAGGCTATGATACAGGGTTTTACATGATACCACAGCTTCTGGCTATGATAAAGTGTTTACGTGATATCACAGTTTGTGGCTATGATAAAGGGTTTAACGTGACATCACAGCTTGTGGCTATGATAAAGGGTTTACGTGACATCACAGCTTGTGGCTATGATAAAGGGTTTACGTGATACCACAGCTTGTGACTGTGATAAAGTGTTTTACGTGACATCACAGCTTGTGACTGTGATAAAGGGTTTAACGTGATAACACAGCTTGTGGCTATGATAAAGGGTTTATCGTGATACCACACCTTCTGGCTATGATAAAGAGTTTAACGTGATACCACACCTTCTGGCTATGATAAAGAGTTTAACGTGATACCACAGCTTGTTGCTATGATAAATGGTTTTACGTGATATCACAGCTTGTGGCTATGATAAAGTGTTTTACGTGACATCACAGCTTTTGGCTATGATAAAGGGTTTTACGTGATACCACAGTGTGTGGCTATGATAAAGGGTTTACGTTACATCACAGCTTGAGGCTATGATAAAGTGTTTTACGTGATACCACAGCTTGTGGCTATGATTAAGAGTTTTACTTGACACCACAGCTTGTGGCAATGATAAGGGTTTTACGTGATATCACAGCCTGTTGCTATGATTAAGGGTTTTACTTGACACCACAGCTTGTGGCTATGATTAGAGTTTTACGTGACATCACAGCTTGAGGCCATGATAAGGATTTTACGGAACATCACAACTTGTGGCTATGATAAAGGATTGTACGTGATAACACAGCTTGTGGCTATGATAAGGGTTTTACGTGACATCACAGCTTATGGCTATGATAAAGGTTTTTACGTGATACCACAGCTTGAGGCTATGATTGAGGGTTTTAATTGATACCACATATTTGTGGCTATGATGAAAGGTTTTACGTTTTTTGGCAGTTTTTGGCTACGATAAAGGGTATTTCACTCGATACCACAGTTTTGGGCTATAATAATGTGTTTATCGCGATACCACAGTTTTGGGCTATGATAAAGGGGTTTTACGCGATACCATATGAAACGAGTCTTAAATATGCTATAAGGCGAGGTTTATTTTTTATCACATAACCAGCATTTTCTTTTCGATAATATGTTTTCTCTTACTATCAGTTAGCTTTGAAATTCGCCATCTTGACGTCATGTCCTTCATTGTCAAAACTTTACTCACAATGCTTCGATATTTCAATCTTATGTCACAATGGATAATATTCTGAGGTGATAGTTTTATGTTGATGATTCCCTCGCTGTGTTCAATGATGATAATGTGATGATTGGGAAATATCATACAAACTTCTGTTTTGACGACACAAATGGTACCAGTGCCAATACATTTTGCGTACGAATATATCCACAATCGAACAGAACATATGTGTAGATATATATACATCCGCGCAAGAAAAAAGGGCTATTGATGAAATCATGAGAATGTGTTTTATTACTATAATTCGATACCTTAAATTCAATCATTCGAATAATATAAAACGAACAACACAATATTGATTATTGGAATGATAACAGTATTTATTACAGCAACGTGAACTTTAGCGTGCAATACACTACGGCTCCGATACAATGCATGTATTACAACAAACTGACCATTAACTCATGTTGACTACAGTTCTGATGTACAAAAGTGTGTACAAGTGTGAATATAAAATAACACGAAGCAAGCTCTACTATACCGTCTTCTAGTGAATTCATGATAACGAACTTTCTGTCTCTGCAAGTTATAGAAATCGTGTGTACATACACAGTTCCAAGAGGAATGAACTGGTCCAGGTCAACTTTTAAACCTGCGAAAGTTTCTTAAACTAACTGGTTTCAGTAGTTTTAGGAATATCTTCTTCTCCCCAACTTACATTGAGATTAACCTCATAACACCAAGGTATTAGGACGTAAATAAGATAATAGGCGGGTGAAATAAAGTACCGGAACGACTTGTACGGTCGTGTGTCAAACAGGCTAACGAAGACATGAAGCAGTTAACCCAAACCTTGTATACAGATTTGATTTCATGCATTTTAAAGTAATATATTTGTTGTTTTTAATGATTTATTTACAGGAGGATAAAACTGCGTTAATTGAAATAAGCCTTCTGAATTTCACGACAGTACGGTAACCAGAAGAGGATAGTTTCAGTTAAAAATGTTATGTGTTATTCTTTGTACAATGTGTTGTCACTAAAGAGTATGGGAAATATGTAATTGGTGTGGAACACTGGGTTGTGTAACTAACAATCAATTAACGAGCAGGTGAAACAAATGCTGTTTTATGAAGAGTCTACGTGAAGTTACTATGGCGGCAAGGATTCACGTGAAACAAAGATGGCGGCGAGGATTCACACTCTATGCTTGTAGTGTTTCGATCCTATCCTTCTCTCCTCGATGTCCGTGTTTTCCATGACGACGGGTTGTACCACTCTGAAACAGTCAACACATATAAGTTAGATTCGAGTTACAAATTAGAATCAGTCATGACTTTAAGATCAGGATAACAGAATGCCATGTAATAAGGAATATTACCGCAATGGAGAACATTTCCACGAAACAAACATTTTTGTTTTCAAATATTGATTGTAAAATCAGGTCTTCATTGGAATATGTTTAACAGTGATTATGCATTCAGAGTAAAGTAGGTACAGTCATAGTTTAAGAGCATGAATGATTAACTTTAGACACATGCAGGTGATGCACTTAGTACTTGGTAATAGATACAAGTTTGTCTAGAATGAATTACACTGCGCAATATAACGGTTTCATCTTTACTTTGTATCAATGATGCAAGGGGCCAAAAAGTGGGAACTCAAATTGGTCTTGAAAAGGAAGGGAAGGTCCGTAAAACCCCTTATTCATGCGAATTTCAAAAACTAGAAATAGTATTGGCTAATTACAAATTGATAAAGTAAAGTTATGTCTTTGCATTCCGAGAACTTATTCGCAGTCTGGTAAATGTTATAATAGTTTATGAAGTATATGTTCCGAGATACCCTTTTAAAACACCACGACTTCATAAATGATAATAAAAGAAAATGTGTTCTTTAAGATAAAACGAATTGTCGGAACTCGTAATGAAGCAGGTTATTTTCTGATAATAGATTTGTTTGAAAGTTAACATTTTCAACTTGAATAGGCTTTGAAAAATGGTTCTGTTAACAAGCAATAGCAACATGTTGGCACTATATCTTGGACAACGTTTCTAAAACAGAACAACAAAGATTACACAGTTCTTTGTATGCGCTCATAATTATATCTACTGTAAGATTATTTTACAGATTACTTTCTAACTACCATAAAACATTAGGGTTACTTATAAAAGTCAACATAGGAAAGTGCCAGCACATTTTCTTTTTTTCCAGCATGGTATGATAAGATCTTGATGCACAGGAAATAGACACAAACTGTTCGCTTTGTGCCTTAGCTGTATGTCTGATTCTCACATGATGTGAATAAAGTGCGACAGAATGGTTAATTAGAAGGCCCTTTTTTGTTACGCGGTCTACGCTGTTACATCATGAGTGGTGAGGCCCGTCACATAATTTAGATAGCAGCCGTTACATTATCAGAGAGCCCTTCCCCCTATGTTAGAGGGATATGTTCTGAGTTCAGCACTAATGTCAAAATATCGCCATCATTCCATAGGGATATATTTTAAGTTCAGCACTAATGTAAAGAAAATATCGCCATCATTCCACAGGGATATATTCTGAGTTAAGCACTAATGTCAAAATATCGCCATCATTCCATAAAAAATGCCACGTCAATAAATACAACACCATGTTAAAAAGCTGTTTTATTGATGGACGGCAATTTTCTTGGACATATTTTTACTATTTTTTGGTGAAGAATTTTCAGGTAAAAGGCAAAAACAGCAATATTTTTTGCATCATCCTTCACCAAGCCTTCATATATGTATAATACATATCACAGTAACGACTGTCATTGATATACATTAACAAATATACAACCGTGTAAAAAGGATGTTTATACGATTCATTACCATTTTGTTATATAATTATACTATATGTTATCCACATGTCATTTCAAAACATATAATATGGAATAACGGCTTTGTCACATTAATCTAATATAATGTGACTTTGTCATACTAAACTGGAGTAATATTCTCTTTGTTACATAAAAATGAAGTAATGTAACCTTTTTCACATTAAAACACAGCAATGGGATATTTGCCATTGCATTTTTTTCAATAATAAACTGAAGAAATATAAGCTTTATCACACCATTGAAATTGGAGAACATTATCTTTGTCACATTAAACTGTAGTTACATGATATTTGTCACGTTTATCAAACTGGAGAAGTGTGATTTTTGTCATAATAAAATGAAGTCATATGATATTTGTAAATTTAAACTTGAACATTTAGGTGTGATATTTATCACTTTAATTAAACTTGAGTTATTTATAACATGATACTTGTCACATTTATTTAACTTGAGTGATATAACCTTTGTCACGTTATTTGAACTGGAGATATATAATCTTTACATTAACTAAACTGGAGATATATAATCTTTACATTAACTAAACTGGAGATATATAATCTTTACATTAACTAAACTGGAGATATATAATCTTTACATTAACTAAACTGGAGATATATAATCTTTACATTAACTAAACTGGAGATATATAATCTTTACATTAACTAAACTGGAGATATATAATCTTTACATTAACTAAACTGGAGATATATAATCTTTACATTAACTAAACTGGAGTTATATAATCTTTACATTAACTAAACTGGAGTTATATGATCTTTACATTAACTAAACTGAAGTTATATGATCTTTACATTAACTAAACTGGAGATATATAATCTTTACATTAACTAAACTGGAGATATATAATCTTTACATTAATTAAACTGGAGTTATATGATCTTTACATTAACTAAACTTGAGTTATATGATCTTTACATTAACTAAACTGGAGATATATAATCTTTACATTAACTTAACTGGAGTTATATGATCTTTACATTAACTAAACTGGAGTTATATAATCTTTACATTAACTAAACTGGAGTTATATGATCTTTACATTAACTAAACTGGAGATATATAATCTTTACATTAACTAAACTGGAGATATATAATCTTTACATTAACTAAACTGGAGTTATATGATCTGTCATTCTAAGCTTCGTTGATATGATCTTTGTTATGCCAGACTAGTGTTTTATATTGAATGGTTTTACAATATATAAACTAGAGTAATACGATAGTTGCTTTTTGGGGGAAAAACGTTGATATATCCTGACTGGTTTTGCTCCCAGGGGGTTTGAGGAAATGCTCACGAGGTCATTCTGTCTAGACGTACGACAAAAATGATATTGACATCGTAACAGGTGGTGGTAATAACTTGCCAAAACAACATATCATATGATACACAATGCCAATATTGAGTTGCATAGATCTGGACGTCTGCTTAAGAGCTTACACATTCTGGCAGATCCCGTGGTAGGTTTTCATGATCCGGGGGACCCGCTCCAGAGCCTCTCCTCGCCTGTTCATGCACATTAGTCCCGCGGCACATCTACAAATACAAGGAGATCAATCATGAGATACAGTACATTTGGAACATACTCACCAGCCCACCACAATCATTCAGAGAGAGCGTTTAGCACTAGTCAAAGGTGGTCGTTCGACTGCATGCAGTTATGTAATAGCCTTACATCAGAATGTCCCTAATTGTCCATTGTGTCGTTTACGAGATAACTCTTTGATTTTTTATCATTTCTCCTTCTACAGTTCACAATATCAGCCAACGATTGTATACTATATAGTATATGGCGTTGTACTTGCCTCACTGGACGTACTCGTGTTACTAAACACTAGATTTATATAATACTGAAAAGTATTTTATATCATTTTTGTATTACTGGATGCTACATGTGCGATTCCCGTTTTCTAAAATTATTTTTATGTGTTACTATTTTCAAATAAGACATTTTTAAATGTTTGATATCGGATATGTGATACAGAGTAACCAATCTAATGTCAACAATGACTTATCCGGAAATCCGTTTGGGCCTGTTCATAAAGTTTCAATAAAAATTGAAGGAGTCAGGTAAGCTTCTGTAGTTAAATATATACTTTCAAAGAAAACAAAGTAGCTTTACTATCACAGTGTCCAAATAACAGTTCAGATATATATATATATATACACGAGTACTACAAACTAATTCAATCATAAGAAATTGTAATGTTGCTTTTACCTATATATGTAAGTTGGAAGAATAATAGGATGTCAAATGAACTACTTTTCATATTTATTTATTTTTTACTTTTTTAACTTTTTTTCGTTTCATCTTCTTTTGCCCTCAAGTGTCGAATTGTAGTTAATATTTTCTGTTGTTTATTGATACTGTTGTATATTTTTTCTACTTCACTTTAACTCAAAAGTTCGTTTTGTTTGGCGATACAAGTTTATGGTTGTGAACTTTTGTAGAAAACATTTAGAGAAAAAACATGACAAAAACCAGCATGCAATATATACCGAGGATGATTTCCTGTTCACAGATATCGGTATTGTCATTACTTGAAGATCAGAGCCACTAGATTCTAGTATCTTATTATGTGAATAAACAGTACTGTAAAGCAGTACTTTGATCTGAACCATTAAAGGCTGACGTCAAATACAAAATTAATTAAAAAATTAAAATAAAGGCTGACGTTATGTATAATTTAGATAGAGGTTCCAAAACGAATGGTTAATGAAAATAAAGTTTTTGTAACTGGAGTTATTTTAACGCTAAAATACATCAGATTTACCGGGTGATGAACGGCTTATTGAGAGTTAACTAACACATCTAGTTGTAACGTCATTTTTTATATTTTAGATATACAAGTAATTTGTCTTTATTACAACTCATCAAATATTGTATTTACATTTGTTATTTTTGTACAGTTTTTTTTACTATTTAAATATTAAAATATATCAAAGGTTCCCGTTAGTAAAAGCGTGGATCATGTGTGTCGAAATACATTGAACACAGAGAAAACACGAGATAAGAATCTTCAAAATACATGTTACAGTGGACACGCAAAAGTCTTAACAGAAATAAATACGTGTAAATAACCCTGCATGAAAACATGCAAATCAAACATAAAAGTAATGCCGACTTGTAAACTAATAAAACATAGAAAAGTTGTGGCGATTCGTACGTATACGCTTTCAAACAAATGAAAGTGTTACCGCTCCGTTGGGTTATCAAACAAATGAAAGTGATACCGCTCCGTTGGGCTATTAAACAAATGAAAGTGATACCGCTCCGTTGGGTAATCAAACAAATGAAAATGATACCGCTCCGTTGGGTTATCAAACAAATGAAAGTGATACCGCTCCGTTGGGTTATAAAACAAATGAAAGTGATACCGCTCCGTTGGGTTATCAAATAAATAAAAATAATACCGCTCCGTTAGGTCATCAAACAAAACGAAAGTGATACCGCTCCATTGGGTTATCGAACTAATGAAAGTGATACCGCTCCGTTGGGTTATCAAACAAATGAAAGTGATACCGCTCCGTTGGGTTATCAAACAAATGAAAATGATACCGCTCCGTTAGGTCATCAAACAAAACGAAAGTGATACCGCTCCATTGGGTTATCGAACTAATGAAAGTGATACCGCTCCGTTGGGTTATCAGACAAATAAAAATGATAAACGCTCCGTTTTGCTATCAAATAAATGAAAGTGATACCGCTCCGTTGGGTTATCAAACAAATGATAAAAACAAAATTTCCATTTCGCACGCTTATTTAACAAAAGGAAGTAATGCCGATTCTCCTCAAATCACACAGGCACATTACAAAGGAAACAACGGAAACGTATGTAATCGTGAAGGTGAAATAGCACCATGTGTCTTATAAGCAAAAGGTTATCTAGGAGGATTTGAGAAGACTTAGATAAAGAAACTTTAGTATCCGTATACAATCAACGGAAGCTTAAAGTAGATATTAAAATCATTTTCAAACTAATTAAAAGATAGTTTTTTCAGTTTGAAATCTTCTGAATCATTCAAAAATAGAGAGAACTTCTTCCATGGGAAAATTAATAATATCACTGTTGCGAAAACTTAAATGACTTTTACCATAATCATTCTTTGCAACATCAATTTAATTGATAGAGATAATTTGTACCATAAAACATGCTTTCCTTTCTTTATCAAAAACAGCTATACGTATTAAAACTTAAACAAGGATGAAATAAGGAACCTAATAATTTTTTTCTAATGTTAAATTAGTTGGCATGAATCCGGCTTCATTTTCATTCAATATACCTTTTTTTTGTTTCCACAAACTTAATAAATCCTCTCACATAATATTTAGGCAAACAGTTCAGTAATATGATAGGCCTATTGTACTCCAATGTCGTTATGCCGACTCGTACAGTAAGTAAACAGCCTATCAACGTTTCATTTTCTTCCCAAATCGCGCAAGTACAATAAAAATATAGGAATTAGATCTATACAAATATCTAACAAACAGGAGATCTCAATTCTCTTTTCAATAGCAGCAACGATCAATCAAATGGAAATGGAAAACTAAAACGATTTTAAATGTTCAAGCATTTTTATGCATATTCCCTATATTCAAATATTTCAGAGACAGTAACAAAATTAATATGATTCATGTGAACCTTAACTCGAAAAATAAAGCATTTTGTGTATCATGCCCTTCATTCAATGAGAAAAACATAATTTATTTTCTTTTGAACGAATGGAAAAATATTTTCAAATTCAAGTACAAAAATGCATATACAATGTAACTGTATTTGCAGTAAGTGAATCTAATTTCAATCTAAAACCAGCTAACACAACCCTACATTGAAAGCCAGCAATCATAACCTAACAACAAAAAGTCGACCAGAACGCATTCCTTACTCCAGCAAGGCGTAACTTTGAGAGAACCTTAAACTTTTAATTCTTCAGACATGAATAAATATCAAGTATAAGTCACCTACCATTAAGGATGCATTAGTCATGCAGTCTGACGTAAACACAGATATTGGGTTTGTACGGAGTGACCGACAAAAGAAAACTCGGTCATGCCAACCAAATAACTTGTCTGACCACAGATGGTAAAGTATCGCGTCCCACAATCGACGTCTCGAAAGAGGACGTGGAACGTGCATTCCAAACATTGACAGGTACACTTACTTTAGAACACGCACCCCATGCCTACGATTGCACAGTTAAGAGGGTTTTTATGTCCACGGAGCACTGTGCCGGCTCCCTTTACACATAAATGACATTTATACTGGAATAAAAATTAAAAGGTTTATATATGGAAAGTTGTAGACTACACCCATAATTAATATCAAGTTTAAATACTTCACAAAGCGTGCGATATCGGTCTTCACAACAGCGGTAATTTGAACATCGGCTGTTTAAAATCACAGATGCTTACGTAGTAGGTAGCATATCTTTGTTTGTCAGCTTCTACTTATGCATAGAGAGCCTGTTGTATACAATGTGTGTGTATAAGGTTATATTGCTATTGTCATAAATCCCCGAAGTTCTTAAAAGAATGATAATGCGTTACTGTATTTCTATATTAAACAGATATTTCAATCATTTCAACCAGATATCTTGAAACTATTGATAGTAATTTCAAAAGTCTACCTGAGTTTAAATGAAATAAATAAGAAGGAAAGTAGAACTTATTCGGTGACAACACATGTAAAGCCTACAGATAAGCCTTTGTTATCAAGCCTTCTTTATTCTCCATGGATATTCCAGCAAACTACGATTTCCACGGATACTTCAGCAACCTTCATTCTCATCAGATAAGCCAGTCACCTTCATTCTCATCAGATGATCCAATCACCTTCATTCTCATAAGATAATCCAGTCACCTTCATTCTCATCAGATGATCCAATCTCCTTCATTCTCATCAGATAATCCCCCTACCTTCATTCTCATCAGATAATCAACCTACCTTCATTCTCATCAGATAATACAGTCACCTGCATCCTCATTACATGATACAGTCACCTTCATTCTCATTAGATAATCCAGTCCCCTTCATTCTCATCAGATAATCCAGTCCCCTTCATTCTCATCAGATAATACACCTACCTTCATTCTCATCAGATAAGCCAGTCACCTTCATTCTCATCAGATGATCCAGTCACCTTCATTCTCATCAAATAATCCCGTCACCTTCATTCTCATCAGATGATCCAATCTCCTTCATTCTCATCAGATAATACAGTCACCTGCATCCTCATTACATGATACAGTCACCTTCATTCTCATTAGATAATCCAGTCACCTTCATTCTCATTAGATAATCCAGTCACCTTCATTATCATCAGATGATCCAATCACCTTTATTCTCATCAGATAATCCAGTCGCCTTCATTCTCATCAGATAATACACCTACCTTCATTCTCATCAGATAAGCCAGTCGCCTTCATTCTCATCAGATGATCCAGTCACCTTCATTCTCATTAGATAATCCAGTCCCCTTCATTCTCATCAGATGATCCAGTCACCTTCATTCTCATCAGATGATCCATTCACCTTCATTCTCATCAGATAATACACCTACCTTCATTCTCATCAGATAAGCCAGTCACCTTCATTCTCATCAGCTAATCCAGTCACCTTCATTCTCATCAGATGATCCAATCACCTTCATTCTCATCAGATAATACACCTACCTTCATTCTCATCAGATAAGCCAGTCACCTTCATTCTCATCAGCTAATCCACCTACCTTCATTCTCCACAGATAATCCACCTACCTTGATTCTCATCAGATAATCCAGTGACCTTCATTCTCATTAGATGATACAGTCACCTTCATTCTCATCAGATAATCCACCTACCTTCATTCTCCACAGATAATCCACCTACCTTGATGGTGTGATACAGAAATCTATTACCCTCGGGGTGATGTTTTTTGGTTGTCTTACCCGAGGCTCTGCCGAAGGTTAGACAACCAAAAAAATCACCCCGAGGGTTTGAGATTTCTCTGTCACATCCTCAAGGTAGGGAATGATTGTTTTTCTCCCATCCTATTATTTCAATCACAACACCACCGACAGGAGTGTAAACAAAAACACATGTGGGGTATGAATATCGTCACTCATTTTTGATGACGTCACAATTACCGGTGACGCATTTTAATGACGTCACAATTGAACACGTGCTAATCGGCACGAGGCTATCTCCCCTAGGGGATGAAAAGCTGATCTTTCCCGGCTAAAACGTGAGACACAACTGTGAAGGGCATTTTAATGACGTCACAATTGAGCACGTGCTAATCGGCACGAGGCTATCTCCCCTAGGGGGCGACAAGGCTAAAGCTGATCTTTCCCGTCTAAAACGTGAGACACACCTGTGTAGGGTTGGAGAAAATCCAGTCACCTTCATTCTCCACAGATAATCCACCTACCTTCATTCTCCACAGATAATCGAACGACTTTCGTTCTTGATAAATTACCCAAACACTTTCATTCAAAGTCACCGCATTCACTGCAGATAACTAAGTCATTTCCATTCTCTACAGACAGATATGCCATTCTTGTTCCCTGTAGATAATCAAACCGATTTCGTTTTCCTCGGACAATCAAGGAACCTGCGTTATCTACAGTTATCCAGTAGACAACCGAACCACCTTTATTACAAGTAGATTATCCAGCCACTTTCTTTCTAAATGCTAGAATATAAGCCTAATTTTTTGCAGATAATCCAGCTAATTTCCTGTTCATTACCTAGTCACTATCGTTCCAAATAACTATGGCTGCATTGTGTCACGGCAGCATAACTAGGATATCCTGTATGTAATCGTCTGAAATACTTGATGGATACGATAACTTTACTGATATAACGGAAGGTGTGATCAATTAACTGATAGTATGTTACAATATCTTTACTGACTGAATCATTTATATCAACTTGCCTGATATCACAGTATAACGTCAATGATATAAACAGTCATGATAACTCCGTATACATAAAAAGGAATGATAGCTTAACTGATATGACAAGTCATGATAACTTTACTGACAAAACAAGTGATGTTAACTAAATTAACACTGATCTAACCAGCCATAACAATTTGAGTGATGTTACGAAAGTTGTTTGCCATAGATTTGTATACGGTATATTGAAGAAGCGTATATATATATATACAGATATCAATTCTTCAGTTTAAACGGAGAACATATAGGTTTCTCACGTTTTTTCTAAAACAAATTTAATTTTGCTTAAATGCCGATTTGTTTAAACATAATAAGCTGACGTCGGTATGTCACAATTACAGGGCCCATAAGGTTAACGTATGGTTAGTTTATAGCTTATGGCAGAGGTTTCAAATAAATCATGTAATTTATTCATTTGTAAAATCAGAATGTGTATTACGGTCGAATGAACATTTTTAAACATGCAAATATATTCAGTTTACGTTTATGTCTTACCTTTAAATGAGCACACTAAGATAAGTA
This sequence comes from Mizuhopecten yessoensis, assembly GCF_002113885.1. Lineage (NCBI taxonomy): Eukaryota > Metazoa > Mollusca > Bivalvia > Pectinida > Pectinidae > Mizuhopecten > Mizuhopecten yessoensis. Next base: position 300,972 of record NW_018408592.1, read on the forward strand.
GTTGATTGTGTATTGCGATATTAGTTTCAAATGATGATAAACTAAAAGGTGAAGCGCACACATATATCAAACTTTAACATATGATAGTTCCCGTTTCACGAGCGTTCCTTTTACTGCATTCTACTCCAGTAATGATTTTCTATACAAAACTATTCTGTACAATTTGAGTAACATTTAAAACTGCCACAAGAAGTTCCCCTTTAAAGTCGGCAAATGTAACCATTATTATCAAATATACTCATATTGTATAAATAACAAAATTAGTAAAAGTATATTGTGTAACGTGTTAGGATTTAATGTAACTATCATTATCAAATATACACATATTATATAAAAACAAAATTATTAAAAGTATCTCGTTAAATTGTTGGGACATAATTGTCTAATTACAGTGTCCAGGCCTTAAAAGGAAAATGTAAAAGAATATCTTACCTTGGACTATAGGCAGAGCAAGTCTGCCCAATCCGCCTGGCACACTCCTCACAACATCGGCAAGGTAGGGTCACCCTCTCACATCCCTCCGGGAGGTGGGGACATCGGGGGCTTTTATTGCAGGGAGGACACCGAAACACTCCCAAGATCTGGGATACCGTTAAACACAATACACAAAGAAACAGCACTGAATCTCGCATCCCCGATGTTACAAGTATAAAGGTTACCGAAAATGTCGCTAAACCGATTATTGTCAATAAGATATAGCAATGTCTTTCACATCACAATAGTCTTCTGTCACCAACTTGGTAGCGTAGAAGCAACGTTCAGGGACCAGATCTCAGAGCTAGAGTAGGGAGACACACAGCGTCCAACGAACGTACACTATATCTGCGTCTCTTTGTCTAGTTCTCTGTATCAGTAAGACGCAGAAAGCCAGCAAGGAAAGATTTACTTTTTCTTTCTCAAGAGTTTTTTTTTTCGTGATCACATGATCGACGGAAAGAGAATTTTGCCCGTTTGTACTGGTGAGTGGAGAATATAAGACATTTTGTATTCGCTATGTAGACACGTTAGTCACGGTTGAGATGAAACACGACACAACTGCAGTTTCACGTGCAGTGTTCAATTTACGCGTGGGAGGTTTGCAGTATGAGACGGGCTAGGCATGTTATTGAGGAGGGTATGTAAGTGTCGGAGCAGTGACTTCTATGACACACAACAGACGAGTGACCTCCCCCATAGACAGATAGCTAGTACAGCTCGAGTAAACACTGACACAGTCTCCAGGAATTTGATAACGGATATGCACATTGTCAAGTGTTGCATTAAACCACACTCACACGATTCAACGGCGGAGTGCTTATCTTTCTTCTAAATATATGTTTAATTAACTATTTGAATCCTTAAATATATCTAGCAGGGGTTAGCGGTTATCGTGTTACGTAAGAAGTTAGTACGGTATCCCAGCTCCTTCTAAAGTAGTTAAGGAAAGACTGTTTAAGTATTACGAGAAAATAGCATGAAACAGTAACAAAGGCAACGCAAAGTGTCAAATATGGAATGGATAAACATTGTATCCGCGTATTTTACTGTATAGCACTAAATGTTCGCGATGTTTTTAATTTAAAAACTTTCGCGCTCGAGCTTTGCAGCGCGAAATTAAATGCCACTGTGTATTAAGTCCCTGCGTACCCTGTGTTGAAGAAATTGAAAAAGAGCAGGTATAACAAATGCAATTTGATTTATCTAACCAAAGCTACCCCTTAGCAACAGTATCGTCTTTCCATTAATACAAATGTAAGAGTAACATATTCTCCGTACCCACACTAATAAATTAATCCCGCAAATGACGTTTTAATATTTCTTTGAGTGAGTGAGTTTGTCTATGGCGGCGACTAACAAATTTGCTTGGAGAGTTTTGATAGTAAAGAGTTTCAGTTCTACGTTCAATTACGAGACAGTAGTATACTGTTCTAGTTTTATAGTTACAGAATAGGTTGTGAGACATAATTAATACAAACCTGTCCTTGATAGTACCTATTACATGTACATGTACCTATCCAATAATACAATTACACATTTGTTCGGGTATTTCCGTAGATTCTCGTAATTTTATTCCGGAAATACCCGATAATGTGTGTACGTTCATACCGCAGAAAAATGTGTACAGTTACGTTATCGTCTCCAGAAGGAAATAAACTGAGTAGGGAATGATAGAATCTTACATGGGTCTGTTCAGTGGACAAGGATATCTCAACCCGAGTGTAAGAGTTTGGCCGGTCAGCACGAGGCTTGCGGAGTGCTTGCCAGCCAAACTCTTACACGAGGGTTGCGATATCCCGTCTATGGAACAGACCCATGTTTGATTATTTTTCTCACATGCATACAAATAAACAAATTCCAGTCGGAATAAGCATCGATCTTATTCTTCCGGCAAACCCCATAGCCCTAGGGTTGAGACGGATGATTCCCCATTCACAACAATTGTATGACATCACGGAAACAATAAAATGACGTCACGTTGACAATCCATTATTATGACGTCATAGCGTGTGTCAGCTGTCTTTCCCTACCCCGTGTAAGATAGAGTTGTCTTTTCCCTAGCAACAATGGGATCACCCTGTGAAGTATGTGATAAAAAGCTGTGACAAACATGTGTTTTGGCATATTGAAAAGTTAAAAAAAAAAAAAGTTTGAAAAATGCAATAATGGCTAACTTGTTAAATAAATATTATAAATGATTAATTTGTCTCTTAGCAGCAGACTATGTCAAGCAAGCATTTTGTAAACATTAATGTTATCGTAAGAGTAGTACAACCATTTTATCGAGAGAGAAAAATCCCAAACATCAACTTAATCGCATCAGACTTTATCCTTGCCTCCCGAAATGATAAATATTTATATCTAAATAGATTAAAAACATACACAAAAAATCAAAATCATTGAAACTCATTTTCGTCCCCTTCCGGCTCAAGAAACTCATGAAAACAATCTATGTGACCAACTTTCAAGTACATATTAAATGTGAATACTACAAGTGTATCAATGCCAAAAATTCTGAATTATTTATTGAGAAATTATTGGGTAACCAATAATTCTTAAAAGATATCTCAATTTAAAGACATTGCCTTGAATTGCCGTGATGCAAATAGAAAATTATATTAGTAAATCTCGAAGCAGTAGCATTGTATGATTAAATCAGAAATATGGTACATGACCAAAGTCAAAATTGAACGGGATGAGCTTTTCATCAATATTGGTCGTACATGCAATTTCTTTTCAAAATACATATAATACAATAATAAGTTTTAAGTCTTTTATGTGTCACTTTAATATGTAAGTTTTAAAATTCAGCGTATCATTTAATTTGCACTTAAATTAGTTTAAACCAAGACCCATTGCACAACATTAAAGTTTAAGTAAAGTTAGTTTCCAATACAGGAGCTGATAGAGCTCCTCTACTCAAAAATCAAAACATTGAAGGTTGATAAATGTTGTGTGTGGGAAAGCAATGATAACGATGTATACAAATCAAACGCAAAAACTTAATTCACCAACTCCTATTGTACAATCTTTAAAAGAAAAAAACATTATCCACTTAAGAAGGCGAAAGGACATAAAACACGTTTATTTATGCATTGATCTGGTATAAGTGGCATTCTAAGCTAACAGGTACGACAAATGAAACGTGAGAAACTCAACTTAAGCTTGGTAGACTTATATAACTGTAGTGCTAAAGAAGGGTAAAACTCCTTCCAAACTCTCTATGGATAGCAATCATTGTAACTCGTGAAAAATACATTTGTTTCATGCATTATGTAAAAATGACTAGACTAGACCTTATGAGCATGTCCTATATATAAAAAGATTGATCTAACATTTTGCAAATATTCAACTGTAGATACCGAACGAGTAAACAAAATCATTATTAGATGGTTACATCAATTCTTCATTTATCTTTAAAAATATATTAGCTACTTTATCAACCTTGGTAGTACGATCAAGTAGGGTCAACAGGAAAGTAAAATTGATATATGAAAATTAGTATTTGTCATATCAAGGTCGTCACAGGACGTAAACAAAGAGTTAATAGGTAAAGACGTTCTGTTTGCGCGTATTTTGTTTTTTTTACAACAACATGAACTTGGATGCTGTCTAGTCGATTAAGTCAATGTTTTTTGTTTTGAAAGTGAGAAACAGGTGCGATAAACCATTGTGGGTGACATTGCAGTCTTCACTCATTCGTTTACATGACAAAGTGTATGTATGTATATGTCTTATTGATGATTACTGTCCCCATGTAAGTAAAACATTGGGAGACCACTGCCATTTATCATACAAACAATAACTCCACCTTTCGTTTTGGATACGACATTGTGATTGGAGGTCCAGGGTCCGAACCCCTAGTTGCATTATAACTCTTAACCCTTTCACCCCTATGTTACTTCATTAGACTCTACCATGCATTGATATCAATGAGTTCATTATGGTCTACAGTGGTGAAAGGGTTAAAACACTTATTTTTATGTTCATTAGTTTCTCATGATAGTTTCGCAAGTTACGTTTTTTTAAGCTCACCAGGTCCGAAGGACCATGGTGAGCTAAAAAAAACCGTAACTATCATGAGAAACTAATGAACATAAAAATAAGTGTTTTAACCCTTTCCCCACTGTAGACCATAATGAACTCATTGATATCATACCGCAGCGTCCGTCGTCCGTCCGTTCGTCCGTCAACTTTTCCTTTAAAACGCTACTAGTCATGAACGACTGAGCAGATTTTGACCAAATTTGGTCAAAAGCATCATTGGGGGAAGAGAAACAAATTTTGTAAAAATGGTGGGTCTGGCCCACCTGGGAGCTGAGGGGCGGGGCCCAATAGGGGAAATATAGCAAATTCTTTAAAATCCTTCTTCTTCTGTAGGAATGAAAGAATATGTTCCATATTTGGTCTGAAGCATCCTTGGGAGAAGGGGGACCAATTTTGTATAAACCATGTGTGTGGCCCCCAGGGGCCTGAGGGGCGGGGTCAAATAGGGGAAACAAATTATTCTTTAAATTCCATTTTCTTCCGTAGGAATAAAAGGAGTTGGTTCATATTTAGTGTGGAGCATCCTTGGGTGAAGGGGAACAAATTTTCTATAAATTGTAGGTATGGCCCCCCAGGGGCCTGAGGGGTGGGGCCCAATAGAAGAAACATAGCAAATTCTTTAAAATCCTTCTCTTCTTCTGTAGGAATGAAAGGATTTGTTCCATATTTGGTCTGAAGCAACCTTGGGTGAAGGGGAACCAATTTTGTATAAATCGTGGGTGCCCCCCCCCCCCCCAGGGGCCTGAGGGGCGGGGCCCAATAGGGGAAACATAGCAAATTATTCTTTAAAAATCTTTGTCTGTAGGAATGAAAGGATTTGGTTCATATTTGGTGTGGAGCATCCTTGGGTAAAGGAGAACCAATTTTGTATAGACGGTGGGTGTGGCCCCCCTGGGACCTGAGAGGCGGGCTCAATAGGGGAAATATAGGTAAAACCTTTATAATCCTTCTTCTACCATAGGGATTAAGGGATATTATCCTTATTTAGTCTGGAGCATCCTTGTGCAACAGGGACTCAATTTTGTATAAACGGTGTGTCTGCCCCCTCTGGAGGCAGAGAGGCGGGGCCCAAAAGGGGAAATAGAGGTAAAACCTTTTAAATCCTTCTTCTACCATAGAGATTAATGGATTTTATCCTAATTTAATCTGGATCATCAATGGGTCAAGGGGACTCAATTTTGTATAAGCATGCAGTGGGTGTGGTCTCCCAAGGGGCAGAAGGGCGGGGCCCAATAGGAGAAGTAGAGGTAAAACCTTTAAAATTCTTCTTCGACCATCGGGATTATGGGACTTTATCCTTATTTAGTCTGGAGCATCCTTGGGTCAAGGGGTCTCAATTTTGTATAATTGGTGGGTATGCCAGTTTGTTCTCGCTATATCTCAAGTACTGGATGGATCTTTCTGAAATTTCATATGTACTTACAGCACCTACTTCATACCAATTATTTTAAACATATTCAGGTGAGCGATACAGTCCCACTGGGCCTTTTTGTTTTCAGATACGATTTATTAAAGTTATTGCCGTGCCGGTTAAACGTTTCAAATTCAAAGTTTTTGACAGTGGGAAGGATAACCTTAATTATGCTACACCCTTGGATAAAGTGACAAATCAAAGTTTACTTATTATAAGATAATAATAAAATAAATTGACATAAAACTACCATCGTTCTATTTTAGCTTCTATTATTAAGTACTTAGGGAAATACATTTGTCAAAATTGATCGTTCCTACTTCCAGAATATTCGGAGAGTTTCAAAAGATACCTTTGTTTTGGTGTCTCCTCAGTTTCATTTGTCGTCTATGATTATTGATTTTGAAATTATATTTTTTCCCTGATGTGTCAAAACTTAAGTTATTTACCTATTTTACTTTGAGTTCAATCAAAACAATCACACATTGAGTGACGTAATTAAATAATTCACTGTTTACTTCATATTATATCCAACGTTAACGTGACCAGATATCGTTTAATTGACAAAAATATCATAAACTTAAGTATTGCATTGTATCGTCGTAATGGCAGGTTTCTTAATATTGTGTAAGTCAGAAAGAGTTATCTCTCTCAGCAGCAACGCAGTATCGTTCATAATGTATGCAAGATATCAGTGAACATGTATACAAGTATATCCTGAAGACCTTTAATATTCAGCAATATTTATATTTTTGTAATGAAAACCATGATTTCCTTTTTATATAATATATACATGGCCTTGAGACCTTCGTCAACGTCAGCTTACAGAAGCCAAGACCGACAACGTCATATTTACCTCTCAACAAGTGCGATGTACATCGCCTGTGATTGATGGGAACTCGTAACAATAAGGGAGATACAAACATCAACTGACCACTGTTTGACCTGTCCAGGACGAGTGACCATTAATTAAACTAACCTCCCAGGCAGTTGAAGTGTATATAAATAAAAGCAGTTGAGGTCCTTATATTAAACATATAAGATACTGATATATAAGGGGGAAGGTTCGCACGACAACGACATAAAGGTACGTTTTTTGCTTATATTTATTTATTTATTCATTTATTTAAATTCCAATGTTTCTGATCATAAAGATTTTTTCTATTTCTCATAGGAAGTTAAGTTTATAAAAAAATGTAATTATTATTTCAGTATTTTCAATCAAATATGTTTTAATAACGTGCTTTCTGTTTACACTTATCGAATTATTTTATTTGTGTATGTTAAGTGTTCATTTAAAATTATGTTTTTTATTTCTAGATGAAGATGCACACGCAACAGCTGCTTTTGATGCTTGTTATCACGTGTGCTGGTGCAGGGAGTAGCTATCGTGGAAGGAGTCGGCGGGCGGTTGTTGACACAACCAGACGAGTCGAAAAGGTACGGTTGCTAAGGTTTTTTTTAAAGAAAACACATTGAACAAAATATAAAAATAATGTTATGTTGTTCATGCTATAGCGTGCCAAGGATCGCAAATTAATTCAATTACTTTTTTAAAAAATGCATTCCAATACATATACTATTATATAAATTGAACTTTGTGAATAAATTTGGTAGGGAATAGCGCTTGAATCCCGACCAGACCCAATCTTGGTCCGAAATATATAACTCATCAAAGCATAACATCAACCACATTATTTGTTTCTTGAAAAAAAGAAAATTAAAAAAGTATTGTTTTATCATGATAACTTATAAAAGCAAAACAATAGTAAGGTATACTAAACGCATTCTTAAAAATTCAAAATTCGCAAACTTTGACATTTTAAAGGCCAGATGTTTCATAACGATAGCTGACAAGGATCAGAATATTTTCTTTTGAATGCAAATGTAAATATTGCAAAACCTGACGCGTCATATCATTAAGAGAATAACATGTTAAAACTTCCTTACTTGGGAATACGATTAAAGTTTCAATATGTGGTTAAGTAGGGAGGGAAACACTTACAGATCTGTTCCTACCGGAGAGTAGGAATTCAAACAATCCGTTCTGGTGCAGGTTTCCCATCGGTATGGTCTTTCGACGAGATGGCTCTGGGTTGTTCATAAGATGTCCATGTTGTTCACGAGTGTTGATATATATGCCGTTTCCGTTTGTTTACTAGATGTTTCTGTTGATGTCCCTGTAATTTTCTGTTGGCTTTTATTCTGAATACACGAAATACAGTAGGGTATAATAAGTGCAAGGTAGAAATATATGAATACATAATAAACATTGATAGAAATGATGGAGTTACTGTCGTCAAAAGCTATTAAAACAATGTTTACTATGTCTTTTCGTCCTTTACATTGTTTCATAGACCTTCACTGAATTAGTGCAAATCTGCATAAGTGTTAATTACAACTCGATTTTAATTGTTGTGCTTACCAAATAGTAAAGGAAGAAACATTTTAGATGCATTGCCCCTGTTTATCAGTGATGTCTCAACAGATCACTCTCAAGGGTAATTTTTTTCTTCGCAAGATCTCGAAATAAAGGTCATCGATTCACCGTAATTCTTTGTTTGCATGCTGTATTTATTACCAAATTTTATAAATGCAATATACTGTGTATGTCTTGTGTTATTCTCCATATATCGCTGATGACTAAGTTATCGTGTTATCTTAGCTGTTGCAGATAGAATACCCTTAATAAGCATATAAATCATCAATGCAGGACACAATCTTATGTCAAATGACAAAAAGGAACTGATGAAAAATGAAATCACCTAATTACAGGTGACTGATAAAGTGTACGTTGCTATGGGCGGGAACTCCCTTGGGAACTCCATCATGATTATAGCACCTGATGGCCTGATAATCGTGGATACTGGGGACAGTCACGAGGCGGCCAGTCTGATGTTCGAGGACTTCCGGAACATCAGTTCAGCCCCGGTCAAGGCCATCATCTACACGCATCATCACATGGATCACACGGGAGGCGCAACAGTAGGTAGCATGTCTAAAACTAAATCCATATCAGAAAATATAATTCATTGCGATAACATATTGAAGGCGTTAATTTTTCATTCGGTTAGTATTCTGGATATAATCCGCGATAGGCTTATTTCTGTAAAATAAATATATTATGATTAATTTAGCAGCCAAATATAAGTATAAAAAGAAGAAAAAAATGGTAAATTGTAAATTTGCAAAACATTTAACTATCGAACTAGGTTTTTTAGTCAATTATCTTTTCATCCAATTTTCACAGGGATGTTTTCGAACATTTTTTAAGGTTGTGTGACAGTTTCGTTTTTTGAAATGCACTATTCAGTGAGGAAATTGACATTCTTTAATAAACCTATTTTTAATATATATTATTGACTTGATATAACAACAACTGTTAGGAGCTTTATCATATATGGTTGTACATTAGGCCTTTGTTGAGAACTCCACCGTGCTCCCTGATATTTGGGCCTACAAGGACCTTGCCAGAAATCTAGAGGACTATTTCGCCTATGCCACCACGGCACGGTACGCCAGGTCTATGCGCCAGTTTGGAGTATTCGTCAAAGGCAGCCAGAACTCGGTCGAATTCGGCAAGACTGGGGCCACATTTGGATTCGTATACCCAAACAAGTTTCTCAATGACACGGAAATGGACGCCATTATTGCAGGTACAGTGGGTGATATTCCGTATGGTTCAATAATACTGGTCCAGATAGCATTAATTGAAAGTAAAAGATACATAATTTCAAGTTGGCGAACAAATTTAACAACGAAGTATGAACACAGCTATTGTGAGTTCCTGTTCATATAACGAAGTATATAATGTTTCTCATTTCACAAGGAGAACTCGTATTGAAATGTTTGCCTAGAATAATTTCTGAGATATCAAGGAGTTTATTTTATACAAAGGTGTTATCATATATTGAAAAGACTTCCTTATCTCCATACTCTGTATAATTTTCATCCAGTGAGCAGCAACAAATAAGACATGCTTTCACGGTTGCTATTCAGAAAGAAGTTTGTTATTAGAATATAAAAAGTCCGGTCGAGACAATAAGCAAAACCACAGGTGACAAAGATTCCTTTGTTGGCATATTCATCATAGCTGACAACTGCTGTTTCTACTTTCTGAAGATTTTATTTCGATTGTATCCAACCATATAATAGTAAAATAAAGCTGACGTTTCCATATTATGGTTTTCTTCCGCAGGATTGAAGGTTCGACTTGTCAGAATTGAAGGGGAAACCACTGATCACATGGGTGTATACATCCCAGACTGGAACATGTTTATGAGCGGTGATCTATACTATGAGGCTTTCCCAAACATCTACACGATTCGAGGAGTCAAGGTCCGGGACCCAAGGGCGTGGTGTAGGTCCCTAGACTACGTCATCGATCTAGGCTTGAACTACCTCGTACCGAGTCACATGTCCCCCATCATAGGAAACCAAACCATCACTGACCTCCTGGTCCCTCACCGGGACGGCATCCAATACGTCCATGACCAGTCCCTCCGTTACATCAACAAAGGGCTCACACCGGAAGAGGTCGTTCGCAAAGTCAAACTGCCGCCATCCTTAGTCAACGTTTCTTCTTTGCAGGAGGAATACGGCATGGTAGGATGGTCTGCTAAAGGTGTCTTCCAGATGTATTTAGGTTGGTTTAGTGGTGACCCTATGGACCTATTCCCTCTCACAGTAAGTGAAAAAGCACAACACATGGCCGATTTGGCAGGCGGTGGTAACAATCTTGTCACAGCTGGTCGGACAGCAATAGACCAAGGAAATCCACAGTGGGCGCTAGAACTAGCCTCCTACGCACTTGCTCTGAACGCGACTGACGAGATGGCGAAAATGGTGAAAGTTGACAGTCTGAACGCTATCGCCGACCAACAAATCAACACCAACGCGATGAACTATCTAAGGACGTCCGCCCTCGAAACGACGGGACAAGTCGACCTTTCCAAGCAAGCGATTGTAACCCCCGACCACATGAGAACATTTGACGTAGAACACTTACTTGACATGTTGCCATCTGCATTCATGCCAGAAGTCTGCGGGAATGACACATTCACAATAGTATTAAATTTCACAGACACTGGGAAAATCTTCTCCCTCCAAAATCGTAATTCTGTTCTTGTTGTTAGGAAAGACAAAGTTCCAGAGGAATACGCTCTTAAAATGGACGTCACCGAAGACCGATTCAAAAACTTTGTTATTTCACAGATGAACCCAAGTCAACACAATAATGTTTTGTTTAGTAGTTACGGATTCCGGCTACTGAAAAAGTGTTTTGAAATGGGTAAAATGTGATCTGATCTTATTATAAATTGTATTTTGCCGAAGTATATAGGGTAATTCTTAAACAGTTAGCACGTTTGTGAGTCACAATCACCACTTATATATCAGATACGAGAATGAGAAGATATTTCGTTATTGTCGGACAATTAGAATAAACACACTTATGTATCAATCCGCACATGCACACATGTAAAGTATATAGAAAGCATATCAATATGTTTTTGTTGTATTTCTGATCATATATCATCGTATACTCTGAATAAAGACTTACAATGTTATTTGTGGTCTGTTTTGATTTAACATTAAATGTCCAACACACAAACTGGTCCTGAAATTATTTACTACTTGTTCATTTTGTTTAACACAAGACATCTTAACAGGACGAGTCCATCCGTCCTCTTCCCCACAGTTTCGCTACATGTCCCTAGTTCAGGTACCTGTGTTACCTTTAGCAGTTTGTAGTACTTTAACGGGTTAGATATATGGGTAAGTACAATATCCGTTTTACGCTCGGATCACTTTTGCAGTTTGTAGCACTTTAACGGGTTAGATATATGGGTAAGTACAATATCCGTTTTACGCTCGGATCCCTTTTGCAGTTTGTAGCACTTTAACGGGTTAGAGATGTGGGTAAGTACAGTATCCGTTTTACGCTCGGATCCCTTTTGCAGTTTGTAGCACTTTAACGGGTTAGAGATGTGGGTAAGTACAATATCCGTTTGATTTCCGCTCTGATCACTTTTGATCGTTTTTCTTGTCTGTTGTTTTAAAATTATCTTCATTTAACTGCATTTCTTTGTAATACGAATGAAGAGGTAGACTGCAACACTTATTTTAGATCATTTGTTGGTAAAAGGCCAATGTTGTTCAAAGGCAGCCTATGCAGTGTAATTAGTTAAATCTGTTTTCTCCGTAAGGTCACTATCCCCTTTTTTTCATCTTTGTAAAACCTATTGGAAACAGGTCGATCAGGGACGTCAACTAAATGTTCCACCGTCGATACAGGACGCTGTGTTAAACATTTTAGAAATGGATAGTTCATCATTCATTTCCTGCGATTGAATAGTCACCTGTGTTTGTATGGGGTAAAACGCCCTCGCTACAGCCATGGCCATATGGAGACGGTTGTCTTTAGCTGCGACAACGTAGCTTCTGACAACGACACGTTGTTATATATGGGGCAAAGTAGGGCCGATGATGATATATATATAATCATTGGGGTTGTCATTTTTACCAAAAGTCGATCTAAACCACTAAAACGTGTAAATTATTCTGAAACCTTACTTTAGATCCAAATATAGCTGTAACAAATTCTCAGGTCGCTGTGGTCTGTGACTAAAATATTGACGTCCACAACTTCGAGTTAAGAAAACCAAAGATTACACATAAGTCGCCTCTTACAAAAAGCATTCAGTGACATATAATTATCCTACAGACTCGTTCTCCCCTAGCTTGTCTCCTTAATCTCACTGTGGAGGCAGCTCTGAGAAGGTTAAAGGTCGATGCTTATGACCATCCACCACACAAAGTCCTTCACATTGGTGCTTCTGTTCATGACATATTTAGTGTTTGCATAAAATCGACAATTAAGTTAACAAATGTAATGAAATACAATTAAATAGTAACTGAAATCCTCAACGCTTATGTAATAGGATTTGTTTAATAATACAAGTGTACCATCATAAATATTAGATATTCTCATTCACACAACTTGCATATACTTTTTCAATTCAAATTTTATTTGAGCTAATTTCAACATGTAAATGAAATGTAGATTTTGTGATGATTCTTTAACCCCAAAAATAAAGGTTTCTCCAAGCTACACTTACACCTCAAATACGTTTATAATAATAACAAAAAAAATATAATTATCATTTTTTTGATTAGGCAAAATGCTAATAAAGACAAGTTCATATAACTGAACACAAAATTATTTTTCAATTTAATGTCATAGTTTTAATTTTACTTATTTTAGTCTGAAACAAAGAATATAGTGCATTATTGATAAGATACAGCTCAATTTTCTTCTTTTTTCTTTGCATTTGATAATAATTCTCCAACTTTAGCAGGAAATATGAAGATATATACTGCTTAACCTTAACCCTTTCACCCCTATGAACTTTAGTAGACTCTACCATGCATTGATCTGGATGAGTCGGTTATGGTCTACAGTGTTGAAAGGGTTAAAGTGAGTACATGGTTTCCTGGCAACAAAAACGATATTGTATTCATCAGCGAGCAGCCTAGCTTTGGAAACAGAAAACTTTCATATGACCTCAATTTACATCAACATTAAAACGCAGCCAGCTGTTTTGGCATTTGGAGATCGTTATTGACGTCAAAAAGCATCTTTTATTTTGGAACAGATGTTGGACACTGTTCTTCATAAATTTTTGAGAAATCACCTTAAACAATTTTTTGAATTTTTGGTGGATGAGGAACTCTTCAACAACAAAATATAGGTAGCTGTTTGCTTTTTCTTACATGCATAACCACTTAGGACTGGGTTATGCCAATAGGGCTAGCCAATCCAAAAATACTCTTGTTAATCAATCTCGGCACCCCATCTAGCAATATGAAAGTTAAAATTCCAGGACAGAGCATTTGGAATTGTTAATTATTTTACTGGAAAACTCCCAAATATCAGGTAATGTCCATGTTTTATAAGAACCTCTAACATAAGGTGTTTTTTTATCCTGAACTTCCCGTTATTTTGATTGATGTATGACAATTTCACACATAAACTGTACAGAACAGAAAGGATGACTCAAAATTTCAATTCGGAAAAAAGTTCTACGTTCTTCCGGAGATCCGATTGCCACATGTATAACACCACAAAAAACATAGCACTCAGTAAGTTGTTGTTATTATCACATGAAAACTGGCTAAATCTAAGCAAAATAACACTTGCAATGTTCACCACTACCAACTCAAAATTTCATAACGGTAAATGGGCATACCGACTTAAATGCAGAGGTGATGTAAATTTTACAAACAATACGTAGCTTAAAATTTCTGCAGTCTATAATGTTCTTTGTTAACATACTCCATGCTTTCATTTTCTTTTGTTCCCTTTTGGTATTTTGTATAATTGAAACAGGACAGTCACTATAAATTGAATTAGATAATATTTTTATAGTACAGTAAAACCCCAATGTAATGCCCCACATTCTATTTACCATCTCACTTACCACCAACACAGTTTAAGGTCTCATTTTTTTTTTTCATTATCGTTAGAATTCCTTTCTATGTTTCCTTCAGTTAATGCCAAGCCTGTTTATATAAACACCAAAATTTCGCTGTACAGAAATGGTGGCAGTATAACAAGGTTTTACTAAACTTACGCAGTTAGTTTTTTTATTTTTCACTTTCAAGTCTAATAAAATTATCACTAAATATGACTGAGCATTAATGTTAGTGATGAAGTGAGAACAGCTAGTCTGCTATTTACAGATGAATTCCAATGTTGATTTCAAGATACAAATGAACTTAAAAAGACAATTGTATAATAATCTCTTTTATTTAAGTTGCAATTGATACATTAATTTCTCATAACATTTACACAAATAACAAAAGGTTTACAATTATATCTTATGAGAATTAGTGTAACCAATAACAACTTGATGAAATTCTTGTGTATATGTATACGTATGTCATTTGTACTCGACGTCAACAAGTTAAAAGACACAGCATATTGTTTTTCTGAGGTATCAAACTTTAAAAAAAAAAAAAAAACAAACTTTAATGTACCTACTAGAAATATGAACAGCAGCAGTAATCTTGACTTTTAATGTTATTTGAAAGTTTTAGTAAAACACTTTTTAGCAGTGATGTGTTAGCCCAAACAATGAATATATATATTGGTGTTCACATTAGTTTGAAAATTGAATGCCGAGAAGTTCAACATGACTCGATGACTTAGCCTACTTTAAGAGCTTGAGCTGGTCAGATGTCTGAGTGCTCTGAATTTTGCCAGTTCTACCCAACCACTGGTTAGATAATATAGCCTACTTAAAACGTTGGTGTTGGTCAGAAGTCTACCGAGAAGTTCAACATGTCTCCCCCTACACTACTCAGATGATATAGCATACTGTTTAGCAGTGGCATTAGCTAGAAGATTAAACGCCGAGAAGTCTACAGTGGCAACCACCTCCTGTGATTGGTCCACCATGGTGATCTGATACACCTGATCATTAGCACTATCCTTGATGTCACCTGTGCCCTTTATCACCTCGCCCAGCGACTCCACTGGCTGGGCACTACTGCCTTTCAGGATGACTGTCTGATACTGTTGGCTGGAGCCGGATTGATTTTGTATCTTCTCAACTTCGTTATTAATGACAGCCTGTAACTGTTCTAGTGTGTCCGGACCAAGTAAACTGTTTGTCTCCATCACATAAGTTGTTGTTGTGTTGTTATTAGCAGTCGTCAAGGTTTCGACCTCGTCTTTAACTACCTCTTCCTTTTTCGGCTTGTGCTTCTTCAGGTGGCGATGGTAGGTGGACTGGTCGTGGAATTTCTCCTCACACTTGTTACAACTGTAAGGCTTGTTGCCGATGTGAATGTTAAGGTGCTCATTGAGGTATTGTTGTCGAGTGAAGCGTTTCGGACATATGTCGCATTGGAATGGCTTTTCTCCCGTATGTCGCAGGATGTGGCGATCTAGTTCACCTACAAATGAGAAGATAATCAAAAATGTATTTTTTGCTATCTCACTCATTTTTCTATTAAGGAAGAATTTTGATGTTTAGAACAGAAAAATGATAATTATTTATGAATCAAAAGTTACAACCTAAATGAAAATAAGATCAGCAAACATGTAGCATAATACTATGTTCTTAAGTATCACCTAGAAAGAACCATTTTTAAACTGAAAACAGTACAAGTTTGTGTGTACATTTAATTTCAATTTATCGAAAAATTTAGTAAATGCATAATTCATTTTTAGTGCATATTGTATTTTGTATCTTTCCTTATGTGAGATATTCAAATAAAGTATATGACTATTAATGCCTTTGATAACAAGTGTATTTCTAATACAAATTTACTCATTCAGGTGAATTTCACTTTGAAAATAACACAAGACAACAGTCGTGCAGAGTTATTTTTTACCTTTAGTGAAGAACGAGAAGCTACAGTCTGGACAGTTGTAAGCTTTCTGTTCCAGGTGACGTTTTTTGTGCGAGAGGAGATTTGCACGTTGTCTGAAGGACTTTCCACACAGCTCACACAAGTGTTTCTTATCGCCTGTGTGTATCATCATGTGTGTCTGCAGTGTAATACTCTGTGTGAAGCCTCGGCTACAAATCTTACACCTGGCAGAGAATAAAACACAACTCATAAACATCATGAGTCAGTGTACCTGTCTGCAGGGTGATACTCCATGTAAAACTTTGGCTACAGAATTTGACAAAAACTTAAACAGAATTCATAAGACATCATGTGTGTCTGCAGTGTGATACCCTATATAAATATTAGTCCAAACCACATATCAACTTTCTACAATGTGACTGTCAGACATTATAACAATATTTAATCAAAACAATTTCATTACTCAAAGTAATTTGGCAGTAAATTGGTAAAGTGAGAAAATATTTGCAGTGGGACATGGCTCCTTAAAGGTTAATGTTGAAATTTTAATTTTAAAAAACCCACAAAAGATGACAAGCAATTCCATTAATAAAGATTAAATTGATCAACAGTGTGTGCACTTCATCATTAAAAACAAAAACAAAGAGCAATTAGCTCTAAGTTGTTACATGGCTTCCATCTGCTCACCCGCAACCAACTTAGTTGATATTGGTATACATATCTTTAATAATTCTTCGGTGGTGCATTTCAAGTATCTGACATACAAACATTTTAGTGTCTATAAAATAGCAAGTATTCAACTATCTTAAGGACCGATATAAAACATGAATATATATCTAAACACAACTTACACATAGGGTTTCTCTCCCGTGTGAGTCCTCTTGTGAATAATCAAGCTTTTCTTCTCTGTGAAACTTTTCTCACACAGATCACATGCAAAAGGTTTCTCCCCTGTGTGGCTCAACAGGTGACGTTTCATATTTTGCTTAGTTGTGAACGTCTTGTCACATTCGTTGCAGGAAAACGGCCTTACTCCAGTATGCTTTCTCTGGTGAACTAAGAGAAAAAGTTTAACATTTTATTCGTAACATGTTTAGGTGGCATTCATTATTTAAGGATTAACTTGAAAATATTTTAATGTTATGGAGATATAACACAAAAAAACGGAGTGTACTCTAAATAAACCTTGAAGTGGTTTATGATGAGAGTACACTCCAGTGTTTTGTGTTATAGCTCCATAACATAAAAAATATATTCAAGTCAATCCTTATAATTTAATCTACTATACACAATCCCTGTGGAAATCCACTTTTATTGATGGACTCTTTTCTCTTAGAAATTATTACGCCACTGTCTCAGCCAATCAAAAGCGCAGTCATTATTTTACGTCATGGGCTGATAACATAAATTTTTAAGCCAATGAAAATGCTTGTTACAAGAAAGATATAATTATGTTATATTAATCACAATGAATTATGAAATCTCAAATTCAAAACTTTAACTCTGATATTAAAGTAAAACACATTCATTCATTCATTCATTCATTCAAATATCAATATTTCTACTAAATTATTGACTAATATTAACATGTCATAAAACAAAAAACAAAAAACCAAAAACAAAAAGTACATCAATTTTATATGTATGAAATAAAAATATATAACATGCTCAGTCTTATTTCAAAGCATTTCCTCCAAGTTTTTTTATTCATAGATAGTGTGTATAGATTCATACAGTACAGACAGTAAAATGTGTATCTGTACCTTTCAATGACTAGTAGGATATGTACTCTGTCACCCCCAGACAAATGACATACAGCATGCATGCACACAGATTTTTTTTTATAAGGTGTAAAATATGTACAATATGTTTATTGCCAACTAATACTTATTTACACTTCAGTGCACACACGCTTTACCAGTCATTTGTCTGATGAAAGTGACAGAGTATGTATCATACTAGTCATCGAAACATTACACATTTAACTGGTTGTGCTATATGATCCTATTTATAATGCTTTATCTTAGCCTGATTACTGCCATCAACAGTTAACCTAGAAAGCCTTTTTAGCAGTTAAGTCTTACCTAACAGAGACCCAGAGTTTGATAACTTGATTCCACATGTTTTGCATTCCCATGCCATCTCCCCATTTTCTGTTTTATTCTTAACAACACGTGGTCGCTTGGGAAGGCGCTGTTGTGATTTTGATTTAGAATCAGAGCCAAGGTCTTGTTTGATCTGCCGAGTCCTTCTCCTTTTTCTAATGGTCCTCACTACATGTTCATCACCATCATCATGATTTGTCTCTTCACCTTCAATTTCCTTATCAATTTCTTCTCCATACAAATAATCTAGAATCTTATCTGGAGTCAGTATATCTCCCTCTAGTAGTACATTACTTTTTTTTTGTTTTATGCGTTTACTTGATCTTTTTGGAGATGATATTGAATGATTCCCCTTGTTTTCACCATTACACACAGATGATTCATCATGATTAGATATTAAATGAGAGTCTGGTTTTGGGTGTTGGTTGTCCGTTATTTCATGTAACACTTCACTATAATCACTGTCTGTAGATTTGTTGCTATTTGTCTGTTCGTGGTACCCTTGTATTTGGTTCTTGTTTTGCTTTTTTGAAACATTTTCTATTGCAGGTGAATCTAAAGGAATGGTCTCTACAAATTGTTCTAGATGGATTTCTGAAGATTCTTCTTTCAGAAGTGAACAGCTTTCAAACTGACCCTGCAATAACAAACTCAGCTTTTCCGGTGTTAAAATTTCTCCTTCTGAAAAATCAGCTGGAAGATGGATTTCTATAGTTTGACTATCTTCCCTTACTTCACACAGAATTTCTGTTGGGGTTTCCATATGTTCTTTTTTAAGAATGCTCACCAAACCTTCCTTTGTAGGAGCACCGGGATGGGCATCTATTTCAATAATGTCCCCTTTATTCCCAAAGTGATCAGTATCGGACAAAACATTGATTGTCACATCCTGGTCATCAATATCATGGTCCGCATTAGCTTCCTCTTGATCTGTAGTATCTCTAAACTGCCCAGGTGAAGGTGTAGGACCTGGTGAGGTATATTGTGTTTCTGACAGAGTCTGACTCGATAATGAGCTGGTCACTAAAGGCTCCGGAAACTTAACATGGTTTGTTGTCGAAACCATGTCCAGGAAGTCCTGAATATCTGAAGAAACCAGCTGTCCTTCCTCAGTAGTTGTTGTGCTTTGTGCATTTGCTTGAATTTCTTGATCTGTGTTCTCTGGTGGCAGACATTTATCTTGAATGCTATAGCTTGCTTCACCATGGTCACTATTGTCACATTCATCTTGAGCCCTAAAACTTGCTTCATTCTTACTTTTACCAAGATCATCACTTTCATTTGATGGATTAATAGTGTTTGATATCACATTCCAGAAGTCATGCAGCTGTCTTCTTTGGGCTTCAGGAATCAATGCCACCATTCCAACAGCTTCTTCAACCTATTGTAAATATAAACAAATTGGATCTGGTTACTAAAGAATACTTAATGTTTAATAAGAGAAACTACACCATATGGCACATGTATAATTAAAGAGACATAATTTTCATATTTTATGATCAGTGACTTTCGTCACTTCATCTACAATACTATGAAATGTAAGAGCCAATGACAGTCTGCAGATAAATACATTTGTATGGATAAGTGTGGCTGTCCCTGAGAGAGTGGATACTTGAGTGTGGTATGCAGGGTGATGACTTCAAATACTACCAGCTAGGGTATACATATCATACAACAGCGTCAATCACAATACATACTCCAGTGTAACTTTTCATTGGGTGGTTATTTTATTTTATTTTAACTAGTTTTAAACCTCAATTTGAATTATTAACATCTGAAAATGTTCATTCAGCATAGTTGTCAGCCTCGCTCTGAAACCTCCAATGAGGGAGATCTCACTCATTCCTCATTTCCAATGAGGGAGAAAGTGCGTGAAACGTGACTGAAACTGCTTTTTATCAAAATAACTTGAAAAAGCATTCATTGGATTCAGACAAACATGTTATGATCATTATACACATCCTGCAGTAACTAGAGGATCATTTGACCACAACATGTTGATTTTGAGTTTGTGTGAGTTTGGACTTGAATGAGAATTTCGAGGGAGATTGGTAAATATTGGTCAAAATGAGGGAAGGTTGACAGCTATGATTTAGTTTAGTATGAAACAAAGCATTAAGGTTTTTGCCTTCAAAAATTAGTTTATCAACATTGCCACATGTCAATCTATATATATTGTAACCAAATTGGGTAATCCTATATTAACCGCTAGTAAAGGGAGAACTCAAGCTCTGCATGACCTAGGTATATATATACATTTGTAGCATTCAATTTGGTTTCAAGAGACATGTAAGTGTTGGATAATATTTTTATAAAGGCATCAGCCTAACGGTAATGCCTTATATTTAGTTATAACAGACTTAGCTGGACTCGTTCTGTAACATTTTAATAACTTAAGTTCAAATTCAATATATCCCTATTTTAACTCCAACATAACTATCTTATTCATTATTATGATCTTTCTTTTTTCATGGGGCGGAGATTACAGATAGTCTGTTATTTTGGACATAGATATCTCAATACAGATGCTCAATTGGGGTTTTTAAATATCTGATTGGGTTGAAATTTACCTGACCTTTATATACCATTTTTCACTCTTGTTTCAACTTAAAGTATGCAATGTAACTGTGGCAGATTTTAATGGGCATAATGTGCATAGGATTACGGTCGCCTTCTAGCTTCAAGCTAAAATGAATTTCCCTTTAGCTCAGTGGTAGAGCGTCCAAATAGGAACCTAGGGATCGAACCAGATCGTGCCAGTTCGATCCTTGGTGGAAGCATGGATCGAAACAGATCGTGAGTTTGATCCTTGGTGGAAAGAATGTACATGTACAATATTCACTTTCCCTGTGGTCACCTTCTAGCTTTGAGCTAAGGGGAATTTCCTTTAGCTCTGTGGTAGAGTGCCTGGGTAGAAACCTAGGAATTGTGGGTTGGAGGCACAATATTCACTTTCCTGTTACATAACAATTAGGCCTAGTGCAAACAGCCTAACTTAACTTCTCTTCTTTAGAGTACAAAGGCTCCATCAATATACTGATGATTATGGCTTTTTTCAAATAAAACAATATGATATTCCATACTATCTACTATTTATGTCATTATATATTATATCAAAGATAAATTAACCTAACGGTCAATAGATAGTAATTAAAATGATATGCTATCAGGTCCAGTACACTCTGCCGATTGAGCTATATAGCTGTAAAGACCTATAATAGCTCTATTGAGACCTATCTGAAATAGGTATTTTGAGCTATTTTCAAGTGATTTTCTTTTTTAAGGAAAACGAAACAAAGTCGCTTTTAAAAGAAGATTGTATCATTAGGTTGATAACAAAAGACATTAAATGTAAGTATTATTTTTTAAAAATAATGATTTTAAAAAAATCGGAAATTTAACATTTATGAAAAATGAAAATAAACATCTAACTGTATGCTTTTTGTAGTCAACATTACCATAAACCTTATTGTTTTATGCGACTTTGCTTTAATTTAATGAAAATTGAAATCTGAGAAAATATACCTCAATACAGCTATAATGTATAGGTGTATATAGCTAGGTCTTTATAGCTATATCGTAGCTCAATCGGCAGAGTATACTGGACCTGGCTATGGTATAGTACGACAATTGATGGATAGGTTTTACGTCCGCTTCACTACCGAGTATTTCGGTTATCCAGCAGACGTTTCGTGCGACAACCTTTTTTTATTATTGATCGAAACCACAGGTATTTGACACCCTGATAGTCTGTACATATACTATAAAATAGTCCATTAGATAGTAACAGTGTGTCCAGCAACTGTGATCTAAACGAGAACCTGTGTTAGTACCTAGCTACATCACTCGTACGATCAGAGACGTATAACTGGTATAATACATTATGTATTATACGTCTCTGGTACGATTAAATGATGGGATCATACGTTTTACATTATGATACATGACATGATCACCTTTGATTTGAAAAGTTGAAGAATGTCCTGTTCTTTGGGCGGCTTCTCTGCCATTTTGACAATTGCAACGGCCGTATTTGCAAAAACAATATTCTGAATTTGACAACAACACTTAACACGTCGCCATTTTGAAAAGGCGCCTCCTATTGGCGATTGTCCGAAATAAAGGGAAATAAATAGCGAATAGAAATACTTTTGTCCACCAGTATCTCTACAAACAGGTATCCTACAGTCGATGGTTATTAAGCCCTCTTTATTTATTTATACATACTGTAAATCTTCCTTGACATGGTAAGAAAATTAAGTCAATTACATCAGAAATTAATCTTTATATTGACATCTACCGGTTTTTATTGGAAGATGTTTCAATAATTTAACCTATTTCACCTCTGTGACATTATTCAATTATAGCCTTTGGCTGAGGTCGATACCTGGATTTATCGACCCGAAAAAAGATATATTAACAGAGGACGCAGTCCAAGGTCAATATATCTTTTCTTGGGTCGATAAATCCAGGTAAATCCAGGGGTATCGACCGAAGTCAAAGGCTACAATTGTTTTATTATTTTCAAAACAGTAATGTTAGCAATCTGAAAAAAAATCACAGCAAAAATCAACGGAAGCGGGACGACGCGTTTGTTAGGAGTCACGTCATTTTTAGAAACACCCAGTCCTCAAGTTCACATTTTTGTGTAGGCCTTCATATGGTTTATAAGTTGTTATAGGACTTAAAATATGGGTGAATCATGCCATTCATGCACCTCAATGACTTTTGACAGCGATGCATTCCAGCAAACTAAGAATAATCATTATTGTAGGCCTTACGGATCCTGAGAAGTTTCCGCAACCATGAATAAGTCGAGGTCATTTATTTAAACAAACATCATCATATAATCAGGTAAATCCATGTTTAATACAAAAACAAATCCAAACCAAACAAAATAAAATTTGCCAAACAACTTTACTGGTATTCATAGGTTACATTTTATAACATTATGGCAAGCGTAAATTTTGGAAGTTGATAAAAGATTAAAATACAGTACATTTAATGCAAGATAACACAACAATAAATAGATTATCAAAATACTATCTGATTAATCATATTTGTACATTCATATTGCTGTTAAACATTAAGTAAAAAAATCCAGAAGTAAAAAAATCCAGAAGTACTTTTTTTTTTTCTGTTAAACAGTTAATTGTACCTGAATACTGAACACATTATGTATTTCTCAATTCAAATTATATATTATGTATAATTATATGTAGATGAAATGCTAAAATGACGCAGATATATAACATAATCAAGTATTAGTGTATAATATGCTTTATGACGTCCCATGATTTTATGGTTTAGTGATGATATTACTGAATTTCTATGGTTATTTCTTTTTTTGAATTTAGAAAATAGAAAATCTTACACAAGATTTCAACATTTCTCTGAGAAGTATGTTAACCAAAATGTATTATTATTCTCTAGTGATAAATCATATACATGCAGGTCAATGTCTTAAAAAACATGTACTGAAATCCTCACCATAATAAACTATTTTGATCATTGGGATTTATAAAATTATGCCATATCTGATTCGCAAATAAAATAATGAACCGGTAAATTTATTATGACCTTTTCAAAATAAATAAATAAATTAAATTAAACATTTTTTTATCACAAAAATCTTGCTTTGTTATCATAGCTGTAATAAATACATGAAAATTAAAAGCATAATGATTTTGGTCTAATAAAGCCATTTTTTGTGCAGAATCAATATTTTGGAAAGGAATTAAAATACTATTTTCAAATTTCTGATTTCTGAAACAACAGATTTCAGTAAACAAAAATTTACCTTCAAGTGTATGCAAGCATTATATTTCAACCACAACCTAGGAAATGTCTATTTACCATCCTGAATTTCAGAGGTCATTTTACATAAAGCATAATAAAATGCATATATCAATTGAATGACAATATTCAAGAACGTTTCAAAAATTGTTCTGTTGGTAGGAATTTCTCTGGGGTTAAACACTTATTCCATGAAGTGCAATCATCCTGGCATGACTTCAAAATCATTGTGTAATTGGCATATTTACAATATACATTGTAAAATCGTGCCTGAAAAGTAATTAGGTAAATTAATTAAAGGGATTAATTAAAAGCTGTAGTTGAAATTATGTTAAGTAAAAGGTCAAGTTTCACATCGAATTTAAAATGTTGTAATTTCTAAACCCTGTGGTTAGTATAGGTAACTACAGAACTGAAAAGTTTAAAACACTAATTTCATACGGCGGATTCATTTCGTGAAATGCGACACATAAGTAAATATATCAGAATGAATTCAAATTAAAAATGAAAATAAACACACATAAACCGTAAATACATGAAGGAAAATATCACCTTCCTGTTTTCCTTGTAGAATTCTAACTGTAAATGTCTTAGCAAATCAGTAGAACAAGAATCAGAAAAATAAAAATGTACCAATTAATAATTATCATGAAAACTTCAATAATAATAACATAATTTCATTTCCTGAGATGTAACATGATATGGCACAAAATAAAATAATCACGATACCGATTGAGCAAATGAAGATTATTTAAACAAAAATCTTCGATCTCTCTGGCCAGAAAAAAACAACAAAAAACTATTTTTTGATTTCAATTTCTCAAAATCTTTTGTTTTGTTAAAAAATAACATTTTTTTAAAACTTTCCTTCCAGAATTCATTGTTATTTTAAAAAACATACATGACATCTTCCTTTTTTTGAAAGTCTTTTAAACTGAATTGTATCTGTTTTCTCTAATTTCCCACATTTAGTGTTGATTAGATGTACAGTAAAGTTTTATTGGACTAATCATGGAACAGCTAAGCAAATTGACACCCATAGTTTTCCAGATGTCAAATTGGCATTGATTAAATCTATAATGCCAAAAAAATGGCAAAATAAAAAAAATTGTTATCAATTACAATTTTTGTATACTATATGACAGACATTTGTTCTTTATAATTTCAGCGGTGGAATTATTTTGGTTCTTTTAAAAGTTATCATCCACGTATACATTTAAAACATTTCCAAAAAAATAATAATTCAGGTATAAGAAATTAACATATTTTTAAAAAAAAGTATAAAAGTACATTTATGGCAAAAGAAAGATATACTGAACACAATGACAATGAATATGTAAATGAAATGTTCAACATGCATAGGATAATGTACATAAAAGAGATAAAAAATTCTATATCAAATATCAGAACAGAGAGAAAACCTGTTAAAAACTAGGAGTTCTTCTTAAGTGCATTTTGTTCATCAGGTTCTTTTTATAATCAGGTCACACTAGTCCAGTTTGTCTCTACCATGAAAATGGGGCATTGTTAATATAAAGTCAATGGGGTTCAAAAGCACAAAGTCCACTAATGATTTAATGTGCAAAGGTCTTACAGAGTAAAAAAAAAGTCTTATCAATGATAATTCTTATTACTGTTTGTACTTGAAAGTTAATGTTCAGGCGTTAACAGCCAAAAATAATGAGTTAAAAATGTTTCAGGTTCTTTTGATATCCGATGTTCAGAGGGGGTTGTTCTCAAAATCATATGTAGTGTATTTAATAGAAGATCTACTTTTTTCATCTAATAATGGGGAGCTTGAAAATAATTTTCACTAAAATAACAATACGATTGCACACAACATGACATGACTTAATGTGGAATTAAATTATGGAGTTTTGTTTTTGTCCATAAAGATGACGACTTTAAATGACCTTATCTGTTGAAAAACGTCAAAATTAATAAAACCAAATTAAAACTAATCCATGAAGATGACATTCAAATAAAACTTCTTTTTTTTTTTTAAATGGATATGTGTCGACAAACCGGGTAATTGTATAGTTGCCTGGTATATTCATTAAAAATATGACAATATAATAGTCCAGACTGCTACATCAAAATTCCAATATCAAGTTCAATAAATAGCTATAAAACAAATATACAGATTATATTTAAATACATATATTGATATTCTGAGCAAAGTTTTTTTTTTAAAACCAATATACTGATATTCTCAGCAAACATTGTTTTTAAAAACCAAAGAACTTTTTTTGTATAAAAAAATGTTTTCATAAAAGAGCTTAATTATACTAAATTCTTCATCGTCATAATTTTGTCTTACAAAAAAGGCCAAAACTTTCATGCTGCTGATCCCAAAATCTATATCTTTTATTAATATAGCAGTTTTGAGTATTGAAATGCCAAATGACTGCTATTAAAGCATATCACAAAAAATATCACAAGACACATATACTGCCATTTTAAACACATCAAAATGCGATACATTCCACCCTTTTTTTGGTAGGCAACTATTTAAACTAAAAAGGTATTTATGCTGTAAAATTAACTTGCCACCAGAAAGAGACTATAATACATCAAAATACATCCATACAGAGGTATTAAAATACAATTAACATCACAATCTGAATAAAAATATTTACAAAGTGTACCAGTACTCGGTACAAAATGTACCAATAAAATGTTGGTTGTTTAAGACTAAAACACATGAAAACAGTGCTGTTAACTCCTTGCATGCAACACCACTGTTTGGATTTCCAAATACATGATAATTAATCACTTAGTGTAGTTAAAAAACCCAAAATTAACAGCAGTAATGTCTTAACACTACCACACGTTGAAGTTACAATATGCAAATGTGATTTCAAGAGTACATGATTGATTTTTTTTTTTAAGAAAATTATCAAATACGTTTTTGAAACCTCTATTTCACATTATATATTTTATGTTCTGTGTGGTAACACTTTTAGTATGCTACCTGATACAGTATGCCAGCAAAACTGGGGGTTTTCCCCTTAAAGGTCTTTATACAACCTAACCAACTGTGTCAACATATAATTTGATCTTTACACAAAATTTGAAAGGAAGAGTTAATTCAGAAAATTTTAACAAATTATTGAATCATTTAATTAGATTAAATCATCAAATTAAGGATGTGTCTTAAAACAGTGCTGTCTGAAGTGATAATTAGATTGACAATATAATGGTTTTGTGACTTTATAGTACTGTATACCAGAGGTGGGGGTGTTTTAGTGGTTGGAATAAATAATCTTTTGGTGCTACAAAGTACAAGGTTAAGGCCCAGACAGGACATTGTTACTTTGTCATTCGTCTTTCTTTGTTAAATAGATATCAAATTAATAAAACACACTGTAACTACAAATTTTGATCTGAAGATTTAAATAAAAAGATTCAAATTGTCCCTGCGTTGGTTGATTCAAATAAAGCGAAAAAAAGATACAATGTATAACAAAACTGTAACACAAGTAGCTTCTAAAACGACACAGAGTCTTGAGTGTGGTTTGGTCAAAGGGACATAACTCGGAGTGAGAAAGCAAAGAGCTAAACAAACAATACCGTATAATACCACAGTTAAACTAAATGCAAACAAAAATGACCTAACTCAGGTCTATCTTCCAATACATCACAATTTTCAATAAAACATTTTTTTTTAAATCGTATAATTTTTTGGCTTTTTATTCCCTTCTGGTTATATAAACTTGTGTCTTGGACACATGTTGGAATAACAGCGGTCCTTATATGCTGTTTAAGCTATATAACCAATTTATTTAGATAAAGGGAATTTTCTTGTGCACATTTTTCCAGTCCGTTCATCTTGGTCCCATGTTTAAAATCAAAGATGCCTTCCTAAGCCCTCTTATCCAGCCAGTCGACTATGTCACTCAGAACAATGTCTCGGTCTTCTCTAGGTTCCCTATGTATCTGGTGGTAGAAACCTTTGTAGACCTGGAAAATATTTACATATTGTTATATAGAAAACATCTAGGAATACAGAACTATCACCATCAATATGCAATAACACCATAAACTTGAAAAATAGTGAAGACCTGGAAACACTGGAAAATACAGACCAGTCAATGTTGATTATTTCATAGATGTTTCTCCCTGTAAATTGAAACAAGAGGCCCAAGAGGGCCTGTATCGCTCACCTGAATATTTAAGCAGTCATAGCAAAATATTCTCATTAAATATTATATTGCACTAAAAATATTTCCCTCGCAAACTTTGTTGGCTCCATCTGTTGAAACTACCAGCAAAATATTATTATAAGATTCTATGCTTTTTGATTCTTCTTCAGAAGTTGCT
>NW_018408592.1:330656-386039 GCF_002113885.1 Mizuhopecten yessoensis
ATTTGACCCCTGTGACCTTGAAAGTAGGTCAAGGTCATTTTCATTCTCAAACTTTGTTGGGCTCTATCCCAGGAAGCCATCAGCCAAATATGAAGATTCTATACCTTTTAGTTCTTTAGAAGAAGTCGTTTGAAGTTTTTGACATATTTGACCCCTGTGACCTTGAAAACAGGTCAAGGTAATTTCGTTCTCAAACTTTGTAGGGCTCCTACCAACGTAGCTTTCAGCCAAATATCATGACTCTAGGCCTGTCCGTTTTTCAGAAGAAGTTGTTTAAAGGAAAAGTTGACGGACGAAGACAGACGGACGATGGACGCCGCGGCAGAAGCTCACTTGGCACTTCGTGCCAGGTGAGCTAAAAAACTTAAAACATTGAAGCACATTATCATTATATGAAAATCCAAAAATATTGAATAATGCAAAATTAATTAATGTTGGTAAATTTAGCCATGGAAAATGTTACAGTATAGTTAGTTTGTGGACCTGGAACATAGCAGTATTACATCAATACTGTATATTTGTATACAGCTAAAGGTACCTGAATAAACAAAAATAACATATCATTATCAATTTGCTTACTCAGGTGTAAAATATTGTAAAGGTACCATTTGGTAAATATCACCGATAACCCACCTTGATTTGTTTGTCCTTGCTCTTTGCCTCATCGTACAGCTCCTGTGAGCCCTCCACTGCACACAACTTATCCTGGTCTCCGTGTAACACGAGGAATGGCCACTCCACCTTAGGCAAGCCTGCCTTAATAACGTCAAAGGCTTTCAGCATTTCAAGACCCCACCTGAAGAAAAAGTCAAAAGGAAAACAAATTCCATATTTATTCTCTTTTAAGTGCTTTTTCCTAGTGATGTACACAGGTAGAAAACATGATCTTAAAGGCCATACCAGTATACATGTGTCAACTTAACGAAATCAAAAGCAACTAATCTTCTATGATATTAAATTTAATGAAAAATTTCTAGAAGAAAAGTTAAAGATCAGTATGCAACTTTGATTTACTAAAGCACACAAAAAAGTCTGTTCATCTGAAAAAATGTTCATGATCAAGATAGTTGAGTTTGTGTGGGTGATAACACTGTGATTTTGGACAAAGTGGTTCATCTGGAAAATATCTATCTGGACTAAAAGAAACTCTTAATTTTAAACAAGAATATTTTCAAAAATATGAGAAATCAAACAGAAAATTGTAGGTGCAAATATAATTATAATGATCCTATTATGCCAAGAAGCACATAAAATTTGTAAATAATAAGATCAGTTTTTGAGATATTTCAACAGTTATTAACACTGAAAACAAAATATATTTGTCATGGGATTAAAAGGGACAAAAAATAAAACAAAATTCCCTTTATTTCTTAATAAACATTTCAGATAGTTTGAACATTTCTCTCCATGGCATTAGTTCTGCTACTTACTTTGCCTTCAGACCATTGTGAAAAACCAGAGGGTCGTCTTCATATTCTTTAACCTGGGGGAAAAAAAACATTTAAAAGATGTACATAACTAAAATGTAATGAAATGTATAGCTTTTTAGACTATCAAGAGCTATTCCATTTTTATTAGGTTTAAATATATACAACCTACAGTATTCAAATAACTGCATGGGCAACCTATAGATATTTCACAGAAATAACAACCCTGTTCATCAGTGGGAATAAAGGGACATCATGTTTTTTCTGGAAAACAGCCAAAAGTAATTTTAGTTGCATCTATTGGTATATTTGAAAACAAAATTCTTGTACTAGAATAAACTGGCCAAAACATTTGCCTCTGTTCCTTATCATACTATGCCAAGTATTGCCTCTGTTCCATATCATATGATGCCAAGTATTGCCTTTGTTCCAGTTATATGTTGCTATAAGTTGTGTAGGTTCCAGGTTGTAGGTTGCTAGAAGTTGTGTAGCTTCCAGGTCGTATGTTGCTAGAAGTTGTGTAGGTCCCAGGTTGTATATATATGTTGCTATAAGTTGTGTAGGTTCCAAGTCGTTGCTATAAGTTGTGTAGGTTCCAGGTCCTATGTTGCTAGAAATTGTGTAGGTTCCAGGTTGTATGTTGCTAGAAGTCGTGTAGGTTACAAGTCGTATGTTGCTAGAAGTCGTATAGGTTCCAGGTTGTATGTTGCTAGAAGCTGTATAGGTTCCAGGTTGTATGTTGCTAGAAGTCGTATAGGTATCAAGTCGTATGTTGCTAGAAGTCGTATAGGTATCAAGTCGTATGTTGCTAGAAGTCGTGTAGGTTACAAGTTGTATGTTGCTAGAAGTCGTATAGGTATCAAGTTGTATGTTGCTAGAAGTCATATAGGTATCAAGTCTTATGTTGCTAGAAGTCGTATAGGTATCAAGTTGTATGTTGCTAGAAGTCGTGTGGGTTACAAGTCGTATGTTGCTAGAAGTCGTGTAGGTTACAAGTCTTATGTTACTAGAAGTCGTATAGGTATCAAGTCGTATGTGACTATAAGTCGTATAGGTATCAAGTCGTATGTTGCTAGACATCGTATAGGTATCAAGTCGTATGTTGCTAGAAGTCTTATAGGTATCAAGTCGTATGTTGCTAGAAGTCGTGTAGGTAACAAGTTGTATGTTGCTAGAAGTCGTATAGGTATCAAGTTGTATGTTGCTAGAAGTCATATAGGTATCAAGTCGTATGTTGCTAGAAGTCGGATAGGTATCAAGTCGTATGGTGCTAGAAGTCGTATAGGTATCAAGTCGTATGTTACTAGAAGTCGTGTAGGTTACAAGTCTTATGTTGCTAGAAGTCGTGTAGGTTACAAGTCGTGTGTTACTAGAAATCATATAGGTTACAAGTCGTATGTTGCTAGAAGTCGTGTAGGTTACAAGTCGTGTGTTACTAGAAATCATATAGGTTACAAGTCGTATGTTGCTAGAAGTCGTGTAGGTTACAAGTCGTATGTTACTAGAAATCATATAGGTTACAAGTCGAATGTTGCTAGAAGTCGTGTAGGTTACAAGTCGTGTGTTACTAGAAATCATATAGGTTACAAGTCGTATGTTGCTAGAAGTCGTGAAGGTTACAAGTCGTATGTTGCTAGAAGTCGTGTAGGTTACGAGTCTTATGTTGCTAGAAGTCGTGTAGGTTACAAGTCGTGTGTTACTAGAAATCATATAGGTTACAAGTCGTATGTTGCTAGAAGTCGTGTAGGTTACGAGTCTTATGTTGCTAGAAGTCGTGTAGGTTACAAGTCGTGTGTTACTAGAAATCATATAGGTTACAAGTCGTATGTTGCTAGAAGTCGTGTAGGTTACGAGTCTTATGTTGCTAGAAGTCGTGTAGGTTACAAGTCGTATGTTGCTGGAAGTCGTGTAGGTTACAAGTCGTATGTTACTAGAAGTCATATAGGTTACAAGTCGTATGTTACTAGCAGTCATATAGGTTACAAGTCGTATGTTGCTAGAAGTCGTGTAGGTTACGAGTCTTATGTTGCTAGAAGTCGTGTAGGTTACAAGTCGTATGTTACTAGAAGTCGTGTAGGTATCAAGTCGTACGAGACAAACAAGCTTTTATGTTGGCCGTCTTTGAAAGTTGATGTCTGAGGGTTTAACATTTTATTTAAATTCATGTGATATCCCTGATATTAAATTGTTTCCAATCTTGTCAATATATATAAATTGAGGTAATCAACTAATTACTTACAGAGGTTCATTCTGTAAACAGTAGTTAAGTACGAACACATATATATAAGGTCCAAATTTTAAACTTTAATAACTTACCACTTCAGGATCTCTTGATAAATCCTTTGTTTTCAGTTTTTCAATACACATTTGTGGGAAAATCCTTGCCACCACTTTACCAGCCATCACCTGATATAAAGATGAATTGAAAATTTTAATCAATAGTATTTGAAACACAACAGAAATAATGCAAAGTTCAGCTAGATTAGGTAAAAAGGCAATGTCCAAACCAAGGGGGTAGATATGCATAGTGTAACATCTGATATTTATGAAAATTTTGATCCTTGATAGACTCAAGATTCAACATGTTCATCTGTAAGAGTCCTGTATATTATACATGTCAGCAGAAGTAAACAGAAAAACTGGTTGGAGTTGTGAACTGATGTATATGCCTCAATGCTCATGGTCACAGTGACTAGAAGACAAGTTTATGGTTGAACCACTTACCGTATATATCTTTTGTCTATAAATGACAGGATTAAACATTCAAACAAATTTTAAAGTTTTTATCATAAAAATGATGTATCTGTACTACTGTTAGATGTTGAATATGGTATACAATGCAAAAAACATTATTACATTATT
This sequence comes from Mizuhopecten yessoensis, assembly GCF_002113885.1. Lineage (NCBI taxonomy): Eukaryota > Metazoa > Mollusca > Bivalvia > Pectinida > Pectinidae > Mizuhopecten > Mizuhopecten yessoensis. The sequence continues at coordinate 334,946 of NW_018408592.1, forward strand.
TTTGTAACGGATGTCACACTTTGCTGCTGTAGAATGTCAATGAAGCACACAAATGGATGCATGCAAAAACCATTACCTTGATTGGTGATATTGCCTCGGGACTTGGTTGGATGGCAGGTCCTATCAATATTACTCCAGTAAAATACTCAGGTTTTGCCATGGCAGACAATACACTGATAGCTCCACCCTGTCATACAACAATGAACACAATGTCTATCTTAGCTGATTATCGCCTTTTGAATGTCATTTTATACACTGTATACTGGGAAACTTTGGCCTAGTCAAATGTTTGCCCTTCACCACCAAAATCTGTATCAGCTCAGTGTTAATTTTGACTTTCAAATGTACTTGCTGTATATATATTGTATATATGTTGTTTACTAAAATTCGCTCTCATGATATTTTTTTCCTGATGAGGACGAAACAAGCAAAAGTTTAACTGCAACAAATATTTCCCAGTATACAGTGTTACAGTATATGCAAAATTTCACTTAATCAGTGATTTTGTAAAAATTTAACTAAAACTACTTTCAAGTTCAGCTGAGGACTCCACATTTTTTTCCAGCATTTTTTACATGAATAGGATAACTTCAAAAATCCTACAACTACTTGGTACAATTAATTTACATACTTGTTTAAGGTAATCTAAAATTATTCTGACAAGTAGCAATGCTCTGTGCTGGTAACTTTGGTTTTTGATTTCATTATTTATAGCAATTGTGTCTCATATTGGAAATTGGAATCATGTATTCCCGAGAGAAACATATGGAACTCCGATATAATATGATATGGCTGGAATCAAAGGCTCCAAAACTCAGTTAACATTGTGTATTTACACAATTTGGAAATTGAGTAAGTTAATTCGAGTTAGACGAACATGATATTACCAACCACAACTTGTTGAGAAATCTCTCTATACTTGCTAGCATTCTTTTTACCAAGATATCGTTTGAGCCTCAATACATCTTACCATTGAGTGTCCAAGGAGAAAAACGGGTGTTTTTTCAGGGAATTTCCCCTTCACTTGATCTATGTGTTGAAAAACGTCTTCCACATACTGATCAAAACTATCAATGTGCGACCTTGGTCCCTCACTCTGGCCATGACCAACTGTAAAATATCAGTGTTACACTATACAGCTATCACATGTGGTCCGTCACTCTGGCCATGACCAACTGTAAAATATCAGTGTTAGACTATATAGCTATATCACATGTGTGGCTAACTGAAACGTCCCCCGCTGGCTGTCACATAGAGAGTATGTTGAATCCCATGTTCAAATGAGACCATGCAACTCATCACAAAACTGCCTGTAAGCATACATTCAATAAGCAAAATTGTATAGGGTGGTTAATCATCAACAAGCAAAATTGTATAGGGTGGTTAATCAAAGAAATTAACTTTCTGAAGAGGTATAAAAATAATCAAAAGATATCAAGATCAATCTACTTACATATTATCTGTATCATAATCTACCCACACATATCTCTATCTCCTTACATAGAGTGTTCAGAAGCAGTTAACATTTTATGATTGATCATCAGTTTCTGACTGGAAATTGTTTTGAAGAAATATATCATGAGATTCTCCAATTTGTTGTTGCAAGTTGTTCAAACAAATAAACAACGAGACCTGTAGTTTATAGTCCTAAGCAGCCATGAGTGGATCCCCCGGACTTTAAAGTAAAATTCAGTGACAATGCTGACAGAACAGGTGGAAATATATCATATATCATATATCAGGATACTTCTACAGCAAACATTCTTAATATTAGTTTCTAGCAGGGAGATAGGCTTGAAATGATGAATCATTCTAGTGATAACATCTCTACAATAATAATTAACTCTCTATAACATCTACACACAGTTATTTGGACTAAAATTAATTAATGAATTCTGCAGTCAATTAATCAGTTTATTGGCCTAAACGACCAATAATCGACAAAGTTGATTAATAGAAACACCACTATTTACCATTTATGCATCTCAAACTAGATGTATCCTAATCTATCTACTTACCATGTATGCAGGTCACCTATCTTAAAAGCATGACATGCATGATACAAACTCTAGAACAAGTATCAAGTCACACACAATAAAAAAAAGCATGTGCATGACGCTTACTCTTGTCATTCCACACATTTTGTAATACAAGTTCTTTTCTGTGAAACTAATGCAGCAGATCATTACAGAAGATTCATGACCTGTATCAACCAATATCAGACTATTTATTTCTTGCACTGCTTAAATCAATAGGCAACCCAGCTCCTGTAACTATTTGTGTAATTGGTTGATTGAGTGCGAGTCATTTTCCTGTGGTTATTGTAATGATGCCTGATTGATTGATTCTAGTTTGGGGTAATTCCTGTATGAATTTCAATATTATTTGCAAGAAAATAATTAACATTACATTTTGAACAGCCATGAGATGATATTAAATGTATCTTTATGAAATGACAATTAGCATGTTGCAAGGATTTTAATTATAAGACGTCTGTCCAGTTTGCATATAATTTTAGTAAAATAATTCATTACCTGAGTGTCCCATGGTAATTTGATATTACATTATTTACCTGTACACTTACCATGATCATGAGCAAACACATAAAAGCCCTTGTTTATGAGAAGTTCTGCAACCTCCTTGTAAAATAAGCAATGTTCAGCAAGGCCATGCACTACTAATACCAAACCCCTGTAAATAAAATGGATTCATTAAACAGTAACTTGACACTACATAAACTGTACATGTTATTGCAGATACTTATACATGTACTAACAGACTATCGACTATATTATGTTGATAGAAAGCTGGAAATCAAGCATTTTTTGAATTTTTTAAAAGTCAGAAGACTTGAAGCCGACACATTCCCTTTCAATCAATGAATCTCCATGCCATGATGTGACAATATATACAATTAAGTTGCTGGGTATTTTCATTTGGGTTTCATTTTGTATATATCAAATGGCATTCATAATTGAGTTACAATGAAATCAAGTATTTGGGGATGGTTCTTACTTAATGTAAAAAGCTGTGCCAAAAAATGTGTTTCTATTAGAGAGAGACAGCAATTTTTAAGAAGTGTAATTAAATTGTAGATTTTTTTTCAGTCAGTATATAAAAGGCTCAGATGTCCATTGATTCATGGGTAATTTTGCACATGATCATTCAGTCGGGTTAGCTGAATCTTACGACCCCTTTGATTTCAACACAGTGATGGCAATTATTGGGCATTATTTGAATACCAGCGAGATGGTTCATACTCCACTTCTGTCATCATAGGTCTGAATTATATATGTCCATGATAAGGGTATGAAACATGAAACAGAGGTCTATTATACAATACTGGATGAGCTTAAGAGAAAGTATCCCTAGCTGATTCAGTAGGAAACAACTGGTATATATAATAAGTAACATATAAGTAGTACTATTTTACAAGGGTTGCATACCATACCACGTAATTATAATCCTCCAGAAAAGAACACGTCCCGAATTTTTCAAGGGAAACACTGTTGTTTGTGAAAGCATTAAACAGAGTATACTATAAATGTTATCAATATTTCCCAGGTCCCTACATGGGTGCCAATGTAACAGTAGTCGATGATCGATCATTATTTTTTTCTATGCCTCCACCAGGGGTCAAACCTACGACATCTGGTTTAGTCTGATGTTTTACTGAATGAACTTAAAAGTGAAATTTGTCAAAGCTTAGTTGATAAGAAACCGGTATTATTTTACCAAAGTGATAGTATGTTTATTGGTGGTTTTAGAAGACCAAATTATGTAAACATAATATTGCTGTAGGCAAATTGCCCAGTCTTAATTCCGAAAAACTCACTCACCAGGAATGCATGAGATGTGCAACCCTGACAGACAGGAAACATTGAAAAAAGCAGATCTAGACTCTGAAAAAGATCTGAGTCACATTCGATAAAAAAAAAAAAAAAAAAAATAGCGTACAAACAACAAATGCAGTTAACAAAGCAACAAAAATTTAGGTTAAAATTTAGGACATTCACTTTCATGAACAGATTATATTTGTAAACAAACACAGACAAAAACAGTGCTGAGTCAGAGACGTCTCTGCCTGGCTGAGTGCAGACTGTAAGAAAGTTTACCTAATTTCCTGATCTTTAGATTCTTCTGTTTCTTTGTCGTCATTCCAATACTTGCAAAACAGTTTCTGTCCCCGAGAATTGCTGATTTTGTGTTCATTGGCTACGTCTCCATTAGTTTGTTTTGGTTGAACATCATCTTCCACATTTGCTGACGACTCCATTTTGTTGTTGTTGTTATTGAAGAGTTCCATAAAAATATCAAAATGGCGGGAAAATTGAATAACAATCTCGTTTACGGAAAGTGCCGACGGTCCCCGATTGCGGTGAAAATTAGTCATGCTCTGCAAGGGAGGGGGGTGAGGGTGGGGGAGGGTATGATCATACATAACTGACGTTATATTACGTCTCTCGTGGTAGTGTTCTGTAGTATAAGCTTATACGTCTCTGGATTATCTAATTATAAGTCCGTGCTCTTACTGGTGTTGGAGTTGTATTTCGGATTTTGAGGTTGTAAAAAATAGAGTTTTTCAGTAAGAATGAATTAAAATATATATTTTATGAAAGGAATTTCATACCTCTTTCAAATATTGTGTATAAACCAAGGACTTCGATAACAATCTAATTTCGTGGTATCATTTCAACAAATTCTATAGAATCTACTGTCCAGAACGACTAATTAACCTAATGTGCCCGATCTTACCTATCAGGGGCGGGTACAGGTTTCAAAAAAAAAAAAAAAAAATATAGAATATACATGCTCCAAGTCAGGAACCGTTACATTAGTACATTTCACAATTATTTTATGTTTTTTAGCCAAAAAAAAGGTCCAATTTTTGTTTAGCCTCGCTCCGCTCGCCGAAAGATTTGATTCTACGCCCCCTCTTTCAAATATCCTAGAAACGCCCCTGCCTATATATATATGTATGTCATGGACGTGTCATCAGCAAATAAACGAGATTCACTAATACATAATCTGCATCCATCGAATTTTTTTATATAAATAAATAATAACAACAGTCTTCACAAGGAACCTTGTGACACTACTCCCGTATCTAAATATTAAATATAATAAATATATAATATATAGTTAACTTCCGTTTAAAATATTAAATGATGAATTGAAATTGTGGTAAACGTGTTAGTTAAATATTTTAACGCTTTATCAACCCCTTAACATTTGGTATACATGTAATAGTCCGAAATAATTGATAAGGCAACATTTTAACATGAGATGTTCAGTTATTTCGAACTATACATGTATGTGCATATATCAGTTGAACGTAGCAATTTTTTTGTAACAATACACTTAAATCAGTGATGGTGTCCCAGAGTCTAAATCACATCAAGGATTTTAAGAAAAAACGAGGAGTCTAATACATTAGCATGGAGACTGCCATATGGGCCCTTTCTCCCAGTTTTCAGAGAAAACACTGTTTAGAAGAGATTTGTTTTTACCAATGTATACTGACCTCACTGTTGATAAGTGTACAAAGTCTCGATAGTCAGAAGGTTCAATACTCCGGAGTTCCGTTAGTCCGAAGGCATGGCAATATAAAGTCTCGATAGTCAGAAGGCCCAATACTCCGGAGTTCCGTTAGTCCGAAGGCGTGACAGTTTAAAGTATTGATAGTCAGAAGGCTCAATAGTCCAAAGTTTCGTTAGTCCGATGGCCTAACAGTCAAATATCTCGATTGTCAGAAGGCTCAGACGTCCGGAGTTACGTTAGTCCGAAGGCCTGACTGTCAAATGTCTCGATTGTCAGGGGGCTCAATCCTCCGGAGTTCCGTTAGTTCGAAGGTCTGGCAGACTTAAGTCTCGATAGTCAGAAGGCTCAATACTCTGGATTGCTGTTAGTCCGAAGGCCTGGCAATCTTAGTATATATAGTCAGATGTATCAGTGGTCCGGAGTTCCGTAAGTCCGAATGCCTGACAGACTAAAGGCTAACTTAGTAATAGTTCAACTAGAGACTCAGAAGTCTGACATGTATACCTTTGTGTTTAATTTTTATATAAAAAAATATTGTTCCTCAAGTTGGGATAGCAAAATCAGTTAAAATTCGATGCATGCGGAAAGTTTAAAGTATAGCGAGAAATGGCTCATATTTTGGATGCTGCCCCAAAAACTTTGCCGATGGTTTATTACAGGTAAGTAGTTTTCACAAACAACAGACACATAGGTCAGAACTGTCGAAACCTATTCGTTAACGGTCAATTACTTTCCTTTCCTGGTGTATGCACTCCGTTCGTATCTATTCTATTACAACAATTCTTATATATGCATGCATCCCGGCATGTACTCCAGGAGTTGAGTTCACTTTCGCTCTCTACACCCCTGGAATATGTCGTTATAGCTGTTGGTGAGACATGGAGACTGTTGAACACATCAAAAGAATCTCGCGGTCGCGTAACGGTAAAATTTACTGGCTTTGAAGTCGGAGACAGGTATCAGTTTAGTCCAATTAAATAGATAGCCGCGTGTTTTCAGTTTTGCTAAGTGAGCGAAACCCATGTAGTATCGGGGATGACATCGCGTGAGTTCTGTCTCTTATATTTTTTCCATATTTCTCGTTTAATATGTATTTTTTAGTTTGACACGTGTTCATCGAAATAACACTGGTAATTCAATGTTAAAACATATTTTGAAAGACCATTAACTGGTATCTCTAATTCGGCTTGGATAATCTAATTCCGTGCTGGCATTATGTGTGTATCAATAATGTAGGCGGAGTCGGTCAAGCCTCGTGTATACGTATCGTATCACGGAATTAGATGTTATCTAAGTTAGTCCGTACTGTAGACAAAAAGAATAGTAACTATATATCTAGTAGGAAATAATTATACAAAAATACTATTGGTGTCGGGTCATGAATAGTATACAATACTTTCTAATGCACATCTGGTCATATAATTTTGCACCAATGTTTTATAATGCCACAGCATATTTCTTGAATTATAAAACTCAAGCTGACAGTACTAACGTCTCTGAGTGTAAACGTCTCTGTGAGCTGCAATGACGTATGGCACGCTTGTTTATGTGATTTATCAAGGGAAAGTATTTTATCCTGAGACGTATCTGGAGATAGGCATTTAAAAGTAAGATAGGTCAGGAATGTCGAAACCTATTTAATGATTGTCACTCACAGACAACGGCAAGTAGGTCATCGGTCACTCACTCTCTGATCAGCTACCCGTATGTAGCATCTGGCTCCTCCTCATTGTTATCAATGCCAATCGACCTTCACATTCAACACGGGACAGGCGCTATGCAAGGGTGAGTTTTATTATGCATGTATTTTAGCTTTAATCATTCAAATGTAGCACATGTTTTCTTGTGAACTTTTGCACTTGTGCTACGGACACATGATTAACCACCTAATTTAATATAAGTCCGCGATGAAATAAAATTTGACTGCAGCATCAACCTTTTGGACAGGTCTAGTCTGGTAACCAGAGCCAGAGGTGACAGCGACAATTTCTGGTTAGGCAAATGACCAACTGATATGCTAGATGTATCATGTTAAGATATATATAGTTAGTATATTGGTGATATGTAATTATGCTTTTAAATGCTACCAAAAAGCACTTCCTTGTGCCTCTGTTGGGACATGGACAATTTAAATGGAATGTCTTGATAAAGTACGAGGTTAATCGAACGGCTATGGGTAAGAGATTGTGCAATCGATCTTAGGCCTACCCTACTTCGGTATATATATATGTGGGTGTGTTGATCATATGACAGTGAACTTTAAAACAAAACTATTTCCGTGTCAGCGTATTTTCCTTCCCCATGTGATATATATACTGACCAAGGTGTATATGTTAGGTGTAACAGTAAAACCAGCAGCAGCAACATAAAGAATGTCTGAAAAACAACCACTCAGTTCTGGGTAAGCTAATTATATTCATAAATGTTAATACATTGTGATAATGAGCTTAACGCTATGTGTATCAAAAGTACACACGTATCAGGCCAGCTAGTGCTACACAGAGACATAATAATAGTTTGTATAGTATATATACGTCTCTGTGCTACAGTGCAGTGCACTTTACTTCATGGTTACCTGATCATGGATGTACTGTTGTCAAATGGACTGAAAACTGTATATTACCAGATCTAGAATAGGAAAGGAATAAATCAAATGGACTGATGTCTCTAGAATTTTAGTAAACATATTATTTTCAAAGCACAGGAAATTAATATATTTTTAATAATTTAACACAGGATGTATAAATTGCATATAGTCTGATACTATCTAGATAAATGATTCTATTCAGGATTAGCTAGAAATATGACCTAAAACAGACTGATTGCTTTTAGAATCTAGAATTTCAGTGAACATATTAATTCCAACACACAAGAAAATCAATAAATGTTTAATAATTTAGTACAAGTTATATAATTTATGAAGATATATGTCCAGACCTTATATATATAATGTTCTGACTTTTTTATTGCTTAAAATTACTTTCATTTAGCTAAAATTCTGAAAAAAATGTAACAGGCAGAAGGACCTATTTTAAGTCTCTGATTTAAATGGACAAATAACTCTTTTGTAAAAAAACACTTTGCACTCTATACATGTACATTTTACAAGGAAAACAATGTCAGTATTTTTACCTACACCTGTGGGGTTTCCAGGAAATCTTCATCTTAGTTCTTGGGATTGGGGGAATGTAACATCTTAAATATTCATGTTATATAAATCATGAGTTGATTAATAATGTTTACATACAATGTACAGATGTATAAGGAGGGAAACACTAGCTTGTAAAGGTTATTGCATGGTTTTCGAGTAACAAGGGATTTATTACACCCGAGCGAAGCGAGGGTGTAATAAGTCCCGAGTGACGAGAAATCATGCAATAACTGGCTTACTGCATGCTTCCCAACTCGAACAAAACAGAAAAGTTGAGTAAAAAATGTTCACCTGGACAATCTTTTTACCTACCCTACACTGCAGATAATTTACATGTACCTATGTGAGTGAGTACTAATCATAACCAGGTAAGATTCTCAATAGCCCAGTCTGAGTGTATCCTTCATAATGGATACAAGTGTTTTTGGATTACTATCCAGGTCCAGTGTCAGGGAAGGTAAGGAGTGTCTGTTCAAAATACGGGAAACAATGTTGAATTTCTGACTACATTTTCAGTTTAATTTTCAAGATGTGGCAAAGGTACAGGATATTGAAACCATTTTCATATATACAATGTAAGGGTTTATCAATCCCTAAGGAATTCCAGTTCTTTCAATGAATGGTATATTTGAATGTGCAATTTTGTATAAAGGAACAGCTCCTTAAGATTATAAACTTTTCCGGGAAATGCTTATCCTCTCACGTGATAAGGAAATCTGTTTGTGTTTTTCAATCATGAAATTACCATTTTTAACTTTCATTTTTTCCCCTTATTTGAAATGTGTCAACTAAGTTACTGTATTGACTTCATCGTTACTCACTGCTTGATTATCTCCCCTTTTTTTCAGCATTTGTGGCCACAGTCCACTAGGCACACCCCCTTTCATGGTCATGTAATCATGATTGGCCTTGAAAGGGGATTATGTGTGCAGTGGACTGTGGTAGCAAGTGATTTATTGCCCACACTTTTCCATTGTGAGAGGTGGGAAGTATGCAGTAAGAAGAGTAATGCTATAAATAACTTCAGTGTGTAGCAGAGCGTGGCTCTGAAGGCGGCTGCGCCCATGCTTTTCTGTGTAGACCTACATTCAATATTATAATTGTATACTGTATACGGTATTGCACAACATGGGAAGTCCAAAACACTTGATGAGTGGAGCTCATTGAAACCTAGGATCATTTGTGGCTTTTGTCAGGCTCAGAGATGTTTAATTCTGATAAGCAGAAGTTACACTACCCAACAGCAGAGGAGGGAAGGTTTGTTTATATACATTGTAGCTGGTTAACAGCTAGTTTCAGCAGTCGAGGTGTAGTACATAACCTTCATTCTTCAAATAGGTCACATCAACATGTTTATCAAATGGGATCTTTTATGTACCGCTAATGATGTAATTAATGCATTGTCAGCCATCTTATACTATAGTGCCATTTTAAAAGGGTTTTCATTACCGGAGCAGACTGCAGACCAATAATTGACTTTTTCTGTCTTGGTTTTTATTTTACCTTTCCTAAGTACGTAAAGTTACAATTTAGTTATTCTTTTGACCTTTGCCCTGTACATGAAAAGCCTTTATCCGATAGCCTCTTATACACTTCCGTAATATCATAGTTTTACAGTAATACCAAAAGTTCCATTTATGTGTGTTTTATAGTTATAATACATCTATCAACTCTCTAGAACATTATGATGGTACATGTGAATTAAAAAGCAACAAAATAGGCAGGGTGGTGGGGGGGGGGGGGACACAGTTTCGAAAGTAATATATTTATCAGTGATGATTCGGTTAACCCTGTTTTTGTATCAAAATGGGGACTGAAATTGAATCTGCAAGTCAGATACACCAATGAATTATTCAGACACCCGTAACATAAGACTTTAACGTTTCTGTTGTAACCATGTATGGCCCTGGTATAAATATCGTAAACAGGGTAGGATTGCACCATGGCCTGCAATCCGTCTGTCAAACCAGTGATGTTTTTTCTCCTCAGTTTTACTGCAGAATGCAGACTGTTTTCCCATTGGAAGCTACAAAATGCCTTATTTTACCAAAATGATTCAAAACTGAGGAATGCATTCCCAATTTCAATACAAATAATGCTATGTTTTCACAAAGGAATATAAGTTGTAAAATTTAGGTAACAAAAACACCGCAAACTATTAGTATGTCTAATTGACCATCAGCTAATCTTGTTTGGATCATAACTTCGCATTAGGTATTCATTTTTTATAGGAAACTTCACAGATAGTTTATCACAACCGATCCACGTCACTTGTGTGTAATATAACTCTCCTTCCTTTGCAGCAATGTTTTTGGTTTGTTTTCGGTATTATTACAAGCTTTGCCGACTTGGTTAACAAAAATCATTTAAAACAGATGATTCAAGTCGGGTCGGATGTTACATCTTTGTAGTTGTTCGTAGGTGAGATCAAATAATAATTTTCAAACAATCACAGGGAAATAGACCAAATTGTCAGGTCTTATCTTATAACTTTGGCGATTTCTTTAAGCTAGTATTCTTTCTATTACAAATTTATTAAATTATTTTAAAATATTATTGAAAGCAAAAACTAATACTACAATGTGTTGTAGGTTTATCTATGAAATTTGAGTTAAATGAAACCACTATAAATTATACTAGTATTTATGGTATTTACATTTTCAATATTTTCTACACAGAAAGTTCAATGATACCATTTACCAGGTGGGTTTTAAACTATTGGGCTGGTAGCTATTATATACAGACTGGTAGCATATCTAAGATGACTAAAATGGGCCTCTTTAGTGTGTATTACTTGTTCATTTTCTACTTGTATGATATATGTGCAATCTCAGGTTCATACTTCTAAGTCAAAAGTCACAAATGGGTCAAAGGTCAATTAATTGTAATGCTTGTCTAGGGTCTGGGGCCCAGGGGGCTATAACCACTGACCTCTGGAGAGACTGATATTGTGAACATTTATACAGTACAGTACAGTATCAACTGGATTTTGTTGATAAAGATGTTCAGATAAACAAGATAAAGAAAGATCCTTGGCTTTTGACTACTTAGTTTACGTATGTGTAATAAATTAAAGTCATCCTTTAAATGACAATTACTGCTCAGGATTAGACACTAACTTTTTTGCAAGGTATTCCACAGGGCTAGTTGAATGGATTATGTACTAGTCCTTTGTCAATGTTAATAGCCCAAGATTTCCTTCAGGAAGCGTTTCAAACAGGAAACATGAACAGTAACTGACTGTAGGGGACATAAAATAACTAGTGCCAGAAAGACATGGCGAAGTGTGAGAAAATTATGATGCAAAAGAGATCTGTATTTAAGGCACTTCTCCAAAAGGAATACCATTATTTTGTAATCTATCTATCAAATGATAGCCCAAACGGACCAGAGTAACATTATAGTTGATTCACTAGTCTTTGCTGAAATGTACAAGTCATTCACTAGACAGGCTAGTGTAAGTGTCCTGCTCAAGAGAAAATAAATCAAAATAACTTGAGGAAAATAAATTCAGTATCCAGATGACATGAATATTTTAGGTCAGCTACACATAGCTGGTAAAATTGGTAAAACACAGGAGAATAAAATTAACTCATTAACCCCTGAAGACACATTTGAACTCCTTCATTTCAAAGGTTGGAATAGTTCATTATGATATTTCAGGGGTGAATGAGTTAAAATAACTCTATGTTATACACCTGCAGACAATATATACCACTTAACAGGATTTGATATCTAATATAAGTGATACTTTCCTATGGTGTCAGACACACAACACTAGTATTTTGTTCATGTGATGTACAAGTGCTTTGTCACTACATACAATTAATATGTAAGTAACCATTGTAAGATCTAGAGGGGCCATCTTTGCAGGAAATCCGGCCTGTGCTAGCTGTCATTGGTTATTTGTCAACGAGATACAGAGCAATTAGTATAAATATTAATTCAGTTCTGGTTTCTTACATTTGCTCTTTAAGGGCTGGTCAGGGATATACGTTTGACATCTCCTGCTTGTATTCCGATATTCTGTCTTATCAAATCTAAGGTAAAATTTATATGTCCATTTTTAGGTCACCTGAGACAAAGTCTGGCGTCTGTCCGTAAACAATTTACATTTTTCGACTTCTTCTGCAAAACCCTGTAACCAATTTCAATGAAATTTTGCAGAAAACTTCCATGGCCAAAGGTCAACCAAAAATGTGAATTAAATGGTCCCCAGCCCACAGGGGCCTAAGGAGCGGGGCCAAAAAGAGTCAATTGACTGAAATTTCAAAACCTCTTCTCAAGATCCAGATATGGTAGATTCAAATACTCTTCATAGATGGAAGGGTCTGAAGGTGCTTTACCAAAATTGTGGTTTCCCCCTGGAGAGGGGGTAAACTTTACTATAGTTTATATAGGGAAATCACATTTTGGACCAACATTTGTTTAATTTCCATTGGAATTAATTCAAACTTGATTAGAATTATCAGCATTGGATAGCAGTTTCATGATATGCACAAATCAGCCCTGACTGACCCCCAGGGGCTGATGGGTGGGGCCAAAAAGGGTTGAATTGGCTGAAATTTCAAAAATCTTCTTCTCAAGACCCAGATATGGTAGAATCTAATACTCTTCATAGCTGGAAGGGTCTTAAGGTGCTTTACGAAAATTGTGAATTTGATGACCCTGGGGTCTCACAATTCCTCCTGGAATGGGGGTAAACTTTATTATAGTTTAATTGTGAGTAATACGGTCCCCAGCCCACAGGGGCCAAAAAGGCCAAAAAGGGTCATTTTGACTACAATTTCAAAACTCTTCTTCTCAAGATCCAGATATGGAAGAATCAAATACTCTCCATAGATGGAAGGGTATTTAAGGTGCTTTACCAAAATTTAGCTTACTGACAGAACCACTATTTGTACATAGTACATATACTACCTAGATCTTTCACACTACTTTTGCATTACATGTAGTTCAAGTTACCTTTGTTACAAAATGATTTCTTTTTCATTTGGCAACATCGATATCATCAGTTTTTACATAAATCACGTGACCATTAAGGCCCATGGGCCTCTTGTTATTAAAAACTATGAAATGAGACCTGTGTATTCTGATGTCCCAATATGTTGTGTTTCACAGTGTCTGATCAGACAGGTTTCACAGTATCTGTGTTTCACAGGAGTCTGCAGGGTTAAAATTTGGCTTTCAGAAATAACAGATGCCTAAATGGACTGCCAATATTTCTTGCCGTCTTGACAAATTACATAGCCTTGCTCAAGTCAGAATTGTTTGTCAGGAAAAGGATCAATCAAAAATAGAATGAAAAATATCTACTGGAATATACTTTCTACTTGTTATAGGTTCAGTTAAAAATATTGACCACTTGTTAATGTTCACCTATCATATGAATGGTGAATTTGCGACCCTATAAAGGCCACATCCCTCAGGGATCTTCTGCTGTATTTTCTAAAATCTTTGAAACATTACGTTATTTTCTCTGTGTGATATTTTTCCTAAAGTCAAGAGGCACAGGACCCTGGTGTAAAGAAATGGAAAAATCACTGTCAAGGATGATAAGTTGGTCAGTTTTTTCAGTATCCTATATAAGGCTTTGTTTGAATTAGCATTGATATTGCATACCATACATAAATTATCAATATGATTATTTTAATTTTCAGTTCCCAACCCAACTACTCTGGAGGGTACCCTGGAGGGCCCCCACCTGGTGGGGCTGCACAATATCCTGGAGGAGGATATCCTGCCCCTCAAGGGGCATATCAAGGGGGACAACCTCAACCACCCCAGGGTGCATATCAGGGGGGAGCACCTCCACAAGGAGCCTACCCTGCAGGTGCAGCACCAGGATACCCAGGAGGTCAGCCTACCCAGGGATATCCACAGCCTGGCCCACCCCAAGGAGGGTACCAGGGTACCCCTCCAGCTGGGGCATACCAAGGGGGAGGAGCGCCACCAGCAGGGGCATACCAAGGGGGAGGGGCGCCACCAGCAGGGGCATACCAAGGGGGAGGGGCGCCACCAGCAGGGGCATACCAAGGAGGTGGGGCGCCACCAGCAGGGGGTAAGATATAAACAAAACTCTATTGATATAAGCCTGTTCAGTTTATTTATTCTTAAGTATAGATGTCACAAATTTAACAAACATTTTACTGTCGTATGAACATGTGCATATTTAATCACCATGTTTTGGCGACCCTCTTTAGAGCTTCATGGTCCTTTCTGTTTAAATTTAAAAATGGAAATGCAAAGGTCTTAATTCACATTATAGTGTTTTATCTACCGTAACTCCATGCAAATCGAATTGGCATCAACAATTACTGCAATATTACCTAATGGTAAATACCTTCTTCATCAGCAAAGGTATGAAATAGTTTCTTGATAACAGTTGTATTTCTGATTAATCTGTTATAAATTGCAAAATGATATCAAATACTAGTTTAAAGAAATCATATCCATCGAACGATAAATTACCAGTTGCATCCTGTTGATGGCGGAGCGGCATAACAATGGTACTTTTATCTTACATGATTGAGAAATATAGGTGCATATGAGATGTAGTAAGAATTTTAACGTTTAGTTTTATAATGATTCGTGTTGTGTCTTCAGCTCCAGGAGCTCCGCCCCAAGGAGGAGGAGCGCCCCAGTACCAGGGCGAGATGCCTGGGGATGATATAGACGACAACCCTAACGCTGCCCCTCAGCAAGCCACAGCCCCACCCCTAGAGAAAATGGACGAAATTAGCGGCTATGGTAATGTGGGATTTAATTCAGGTGAGCGGAATTTGACAACATTTACTTTAGTAAACATGGATTTTGTTTTGAACAATATACTATGCATGATCCCAGTAGCACTATCATTTGGTTTATTATAAGGAACAATGAAAGTTAAGAGAGTTTCAAGAGAAATGTTTGAATGAATTTGTCAGAGAATTTATTTACTTTCACGATAAATAATATACAATATAAAAAATAAAAAATCTTTTTAAAGTGAAAATACACAAAACAAGCTATCTTCGCTGCAGTGCTTAGATATTTAATTTAACCCTGCTACAACTTAATCATTAAATGTTACATTCACACATTAATGAATGGTACCAGTGTACCTTGTGGCTGTTTTGAAATAAATATGGTTACAATTTTGTTTGCCTTGTTATAGTGTTGACTTTTGTTTTAACAGCTGTGCTACCTCCTCCCTCGTATGATGATGCAATGAAGGGGCCACCTCCAGAGCGACAAAATATCTCAAAGTAAGTTTTTTATTGAAATTTAATTCTCTTTGAAAGGAGTATCTGTGAGCTTTAGTGGAACTCTTCTATAAAGAAATTACTGTATATGGCATCCTTGTTGCTGAAGGATTCAATTTTCTTTAGATTGGGGGAGGGGATTGACCCCCCTAGGATGGGTGAGTGGGGCCTTTATGTAGAATAAATATGAATCTGTTAAGAGACTTTTCATCAAGTTGGGCTTGACTATCTGTCCATTTTTGTCGGCACCAACATAAAAATTTTGCGTTTAAGTATAAGTACTTAGTATAAATGCTAGACCAACCAAACTTGGAACATTGATGCATCTTAGGTAGTACATGCATCAAATGCTGGTCCATTGACTTTGTCATCATCTCCATCAACAGTAAGCTTTTGCGTTTAAGTTAGTTTCTCTGATATGTGCATTGATGGTCAAAGTGGGGCACAGGCGAGACATATCAGTGCAAATGGCTTGTTATAATGAATTGTGTTCTTGTCTACAGCGTTCCTACCATCACAGAGCAAGACGCAAGGGAAGCCCTTCTTAAACATGTGGCTGAAAACTGCTGCTATGGAAAAGGAGCTGCAGAAAATTTAAAATATTTGGATCTTAAGTCAACAAGTGCATTTCATGTAAGTCATTACCTATTTAAATTATTCCTGGATCTATCTTTTAATTAATTGAATTATTGTCAAGTAAAAATATTAAAACATTACATGGATTGGGTGAATATTTACGGTTGCTACCGCTAAAAGGAAAACCCTCGTGCAGTAATATTGCAGAAGTATGATTCATTTTGTGTGATAAATGCTTATATGGAATTGTCCTACGCTATCTTGAAAATTGAAACATTTTTTGTGTATTATATATACATTTAACCTATATGCTATATTTCATTCGGAAATTAAAAACTTGAAACATACTAAAATCAAATATTGTGCCATACTTTATACAGATTTAGGGCCATTTGCTTGTTGTACATTTTTTTATACAGAATTTTTGTTCTAAATTTGGGAGCACTAAGAATTGCTTGCAATCTTGTCTCTTGTTGAATATAGGGAGGGTTTTCATTGAGCATTCAAGATAGCAGAATGCATTGAAAAAAATAGCGTTATTAAACTTTTTAATAGGAAACTGGTCTGATGTTTTTCTCACCTATTTGGAATAAAAATCAAGCACACAAAAACAGCTTTTTTCAGTATATTTGACAGAGAAGTAACAGATCCTCCGGTAAACATGTTGACCCAGTTTATTATTCTGCTCTGTAGTTTGGTTTGATAGAATCATCTGGTGATAGATTCATATTGATATCGATGTGTCTACAATTTATACTGAGTTAATTTAGTGATAGAATCATCTGGTGATAGATTCATATTGATATCGATGTGTCTACAATTTATACTGAGTTAATTTAGTGATAGAATCATCTGGTGATAGATTCATATTGATATCGATGTGTCTACAATTTATACTGAGTTAATTTAGTGATAGAATCATCTGGTGATAGATTCATATTGATATCGATGTGTCTACAATTTATACTGAGTTAATTTAGTGATAGAATCATCTGGTGATAGATTCATATTGATATCGATGTGTCTACAATTTATACTGAGTTAATTTAGTGATAGAATCATCTGGTGATAGATTCATATTGATATCGATGTGTCTACAATTTATACTGAGTTAATTTAGTGATAGAATCATCTGGTGATAGATTCATATTGATATCGATGTGTCTACAATTTATACTGAGTTAATTTAGTGATAGAATCATCTGGTGATAGATTCATATTGATATCGATGTGTCTACAATTTATACTGAGTTAATTTAGTGATAGAATCATCTGGTGATAGATTCATATTGATATCGATGTGTCTACAATTTATACTGAGTAAATTTAGTGATGGGCTGATGATCGATTATAATAAAAATTAACCATTAATTATAAAAGAATGAAACTTAATGTATAGTGAACATCTCTGTCTATTGATGCAATAGTAGTGGTCTCAATAATTTGGGTATTCAGTCCCATAAAAGTATAAACCGATTATGCAAACGATCATCGATCAGTTTACTACATCTGATTACAAACCGATTATGGATAATGGTTTTAAACCGATTGCCTATCACAGGAGTTAATGGTTTTAATTGACAGTATACATTGGAAACATTCGGAGAAGGTAGACAAACAGCGTGGGCATACGAACCATATACAGGTGAGTAATACATCCTTGACAGGTGTGCCCTTTGTAACCTGTTAAGTGATAAGCAAACCTGAGTTAAAGAGTACCTTGTTATACTTCGCATTGTTAAAGCCCTCACCACAGATAGAGAATGTCGTAAAAGTAAACACTGCATGTGTCCACCTGACCATTTTGTTCACAGAAATCATTTATAAAATGGTAGTCTTTAGAATTTATGCTTCACATTTGACTGAGTAAAATTTGAACTATAAACAATAGAGACAAAAGACAATGCATATCTTGTCTATATCTATCATGCTATTGTCACAATAATGGTGTTATTCTGTATACAGGCCAGGTGATTGATGGTCCTATGAATGGGGTGGCCCCAGGTCCCTGGGACATGCCTGCCCAGGCCAGTGCCCTGTTTCAGAACCAGAAGGTTGAGGTGGAAGTGCCTCACACAGCGTCTGTCAAGGTCAGTTCTGTATAGAGCTTCAGAAGGTGTCACCAAAAACAAGGTGGACCGCAGCTTTAGAAATAAGAACATTACAAAATAAGTTTGAAATGTTGATGTTGACTAATTATAGGATCATTCTCATATATGTATATAACTTCTGAAAATTTAGAATACTCTTAATATTAAATACATAGATGGCATGTATGAATGAAAATATTTACATGTTAAATATATTTCAATTTTTTTCCAACAAAAATGTTTGTTTTTTTGAAGATTTTAAGTTTATGTTATTTTTCCATTTTTGAAGGCAAACAGAAATCAAAGCTATTTGAATAGCTTTTAGTAAGAAAAATCAAATAATTATTGACTTTTTTCTGTTCAAACTGATTGATAACAGTCCTCTTACAATGAAAGCTACTAATAAAAAAATTCAAATATTTAACGACTTAAAACTGTTATATTACAGCCCTGTCACACCTGCTTCTCGTCCGGATATATCCGCTGTCACCGCTGCTTAGGAAGGGGTAGGGTACGTATCTGGTTTCCTGAAAACATCTAACTATTTGAATTTCAATTTATATAGACAGAATTGTTTTTTCTGTAACCATGGACACGATAACAATACTCAAACTTACACAAAGAATGTGATGACAATTTTGTAACTACTTGGTTCAGAAAGTACAGTGATGCTCCTGTATCATTATGAAACACCAATAAGATATACTTTTTACCTGTTCAGGTGAGATGTACCTGGTGTCATGGAAGTGGACATCGGTCAGTACACAGAAATGGAGAACACCATCGAGAGAGGTGCACTTGGTGTCATGGCAACGGCAGACGCAGGTCAGCAAAATCTCTTTCATTACAATCGTCATGGAAAGCATGAGTGATGATATTCTTATGTTTGAACCAAAAGAAATGCTTAAAAATATCCTGTGAAATCCTTATGGTCCAGCATTTTGATAGTATGTTGTATTGTAGAGATGTATAGACATTAGAATCAAAGGTCAAGTTATGTTGTATTTGAAAGATGTATTCAAGGTCACCGTTACTATTTATAGAAATTTGTCAAAAAAGACACTAATTTGCTATGAAAGACATTGTCTTGTTAAGTTCAAACAGAATTGTATTTGACACGTGGTAATAACATACATGTTATTCCAGTGCGATTGGAAAAGAAGCTAAAAGCTTGTAATAATTCTATCTAGTTTAAGGCGACGTTGTTAAGATTCCATTACTTGATTGTGTGGTAACATAGAATTAATACATTGTGTTAGTTTTATTTAAAACATGTGTGGTATGTATCAATTTTCACAGATGTGATGCGTTTTATGGCTACGGTTCAGTTGACATGTGTGGTATGTATAGTTGCGTATTAATTTTTACAGATGTGATACCTGTTGTGGCTGCGGTTCCGTGACCTGTACTTCCTGTCAGGGCTACAGGCAACTGAAGTGCTACATCAAACTCACCATCATGTGGTAAGAATGAACATATCATTTAAGTTTTCTTCAGTCATCCTTTAATATTACAACATTTAACAAATTATTTTTGGGATAGAATGTGCAGCCAACCATTTTCAGGATTCTCATATTATGGTTAATACTAATATAGAAATCAAATGTCTCGTTTCCTTTTTAAAGGCCAAAATGTCTTGACTTTTGTAGGATATTCTGGTATAATTGGTAAACACATAATACTAAGGGCTAATGTAGCCCATATGCTTCCATCCGGACTAAAAACTATAATAAATATAATTTTAAAAAAAATCATAATAGTTGTTTGAAAATACAGTTTATACATGTATTTGTTTCTATTAGCTGGACAAGGGGTATATAAATTAAAAAAATCTGAAGCACTATCAAGTACAACATTCGGTGACTCCCAACGTCACAACTATTGGAGTACAAATTTAAAGGTTATGAGATCCTATTAGGCCTCCGTTTTCCTTACAACTGTTGTGGTTAAGTTAAAATCCATCCAGACAGTTTGGTTTCTGGAGAAAATTGCAAAATAACGAAATTTCCCAATAATGAAGACAATTTATAATGAAGTTCATCTGTAACTGGGTTAGAATTGACACGGTTATACTACTGTAGGAGTACAAATTAACAAGGTTCTAACAGACATATCACAGTGAGTTGTATATAAAAACTGGACTGATTCCATCCCCAGGACCAACCATGTTGTGGACCATATTGTGGAGAGGACTCCTCTACCAGATCATCTTATTAGAGCAGTGTCGGGACAAACAGCCTTCGAGGAAACTAGCCCACGGGTATGTCACTATGTAGACTTAGTAACCACCAATACCTCAACATTACAATGATTCTCTGAGGCAGTGAGAGACAAAGAAAAGAAACATCATTGATCATCAGTTGTGATAATGGCATTTCATTTGTTGTAATGAGACATAACAAGAAATGTACTGGACAATATTTCAGTCTACAGTAACAATTTTCTCCTTTTCTGAATTTTTGTGAATACATGTATTTACTTTTAAATAATTGATTAAAGAATTAACCTTCACATGTTATCACTATGTATGGTATGGTGTGTACTCATTTTCACGGGTGATAAATTCGCACTGATTACAGAGGGAGAAAAGGGCAAGAGATAAACTGTGGCTTATAACTTTCCAGTATTCCAAATAGAAATAATTGAAGAGGTAAAAGTATTGGATATCATATATGTTTACTACATCCACAGGTCTGGCCCATCCAGCACTTCCCTGATGCCGAGGTCAACGACGCATCCAGGAATCTGATACAACAACAGCAGCACCCAACCGAAAGGATCCTACAACAGGTACACTTCATTGTTTTAATGAAATAATCCATAATACGTCAACTATATGGCATAATGCTTAACCAATGCGGTTAAGACGAATCAAACATATCTGGTACTCCATCTCTACATTCTCTAATTCAATAACATCACAACAGCTGATTTTGATTCATTTTTTTTTTTAAACATTACGACCAAAAACGAAAGGAATAATCATCATTTCTGGTAAATGTCTGCAGAGGATGAACTGAGGCTGATTTTGTGGAAACAGATCATTTGCTTCATTAAATGCATTTCATTTATAACTGATATGACCTGTCACTTTTCTTGAAAGAGAAGTGTTGTAGTGTATAACCTTTTATGTACCAGTCACCAGTAATGTAAACCATCAATACCTATACACACTTAAACTTTATTTCCTCCACAGAGACACCGAGTTAGAATTGTGCCAGTGACCCAGTGTATTTACAAGTGGAAGGACAAAGACTCGGATTACTTTGTGTACGGGTTTGAACACAAGGTGCACGCTCCCGACTACCCGCAACAATGCTGCTGTGGCTGTTCCATCCTCTAAACACACCTGTGCTTCTTCAACAATGATGCTGTGACTGTTTCATACTCAAAACAGCCCTTACAATAATGCTATTGTGGCTGTTCCATCATTTAAGTTTCACTGTACATATTACAACAATATTGCGGTACCTTTTAAGCATCCTTTAGGCACCAGTATGTAGTTGTACAACTATCCTTAACCAATGCTAATGGGGCTGTTCCATCCTCTAAGCGGCCGTTAACACATGTTGCAGTGGCTGTTTAATTCTCAAAGTTTCGTGTACATCTACTCTGTACATGCTGAGACTTTTCTACTCTTTAATCATTCCTGCTGATCATTTCTTTGATAAGACCATGACTCGGTTTTTCTCATTTTCAGAACACCTACATTTTCATGAAATCTACAGACATCTATAGTACATTGCCTTTGTAAACACGGGCAGTTTGTGTTAAATGAATCAATTTCACTGAAGAAAGACGCAGACTAGATGTCTGGAAGGTTTTATCTCGGTACAAGCTCTATGAACAAAGACACTCACCGGATTTTTGGAAGGTTTCGAATTCACAAAAGCTGTATGAACAAAGGTCCTGAATGTAGAAACAAAGACACCAATAGGTTTACATTTCATACAAACTGATATAGTGTAAATTGATCTACGCATGTATGTGCCATATAGTTACATACAAGTATAATCAGATGCTTAATATTGATGTATGTATGTATTGTTCTATATATTATTGTTCTATTTCAACTCATTGCAATGTTCAATTTCTATCATTCAGTTAGAATCAATGTTCAATTTCTATCATTCGGTTAGAATCAATGTTTATTGTAGCACATGTAAGTTTGATTAAGAGTTGCCTTACATGATCTTTCTGATGACCAATTTATTTTACTCTACTATAACTGGATAAAGAACTTTACTTTTTTAATATCATGAAAGAATTTTGTTGTATATACTTTGTAAATTCTTGTAAATTTTGTTATGCTAATTGTTCAACTGTAGAGGCTTTCAAGATGACGGATACTGATGGTCCAGAGTCATGGTTCAGAAGTTAAAATGTCTGTGTGTAACAAATCATGATGTTTTCATTTTACAAACATCTGACACCAAATGAAAACAATTGCTTTTTATCACATTACCCATAATGCACGGGAAAACCATGTCTTCACTGATCACTGTCGCATCTTCAATTTCCTCATCTTAATGTCATGTCAATTGTCGTCAATGCGACGTGACAGTAGTATGACGTCATGGTTATTGTTCCAATTCTGACATCACTGTTGTTGATATTGCATGAAGTCATATGTAAATTTTTATGGTGTTATAACTGCTTAGCACCGAAAGTTGGGTGATAAAATAAAACATCTAAACCCCATCATAATGATGAAATATGATAAAATGCAAAATATTTTATAAAAGTACCATGATTGCATAGTTGATTAGTTCTTGGCCCTTAAGTATACTTTATATCTACTTTGCATAATATTCTTGGTAGTGAATATGTTGTCATCAATTAAAATGTATATGTTCCTTTATTAATTTAAGAAATTACTTTTTCTAGTGCCTTTAACAAATTAAGTGCTCTGTTTAGGATGAGCTTACAAATAATTAAGATAAATGACTCATTTTATATTTTTGCTAATTATAGCATTTATATTAAAGATACATGTACAATTTAGTTATGCATTTTCGCTATTGCACAGAAGTTTTGTAACGTAATTATTTTTCTATATTACGGATGTCCAGTATTACCTTAGTTTTTTAATGCTATTTACGGCAGCAGTTTTGTGATATACAGTTCAATGCAAATAAAGGAAGGACTTTTTTCCTGTGTATTTTCCTATCACTGTTAGCGAGTTCAAAAGCTGCATTTGCATGTCAAGCTGTCAACATTGCATCGTTATTCAAACTGATCAGCTTCAAGACAATTTTGTATGGTACTCGTGTTAGCAAAACTCAGAGTTCCATATAATACATATATTGAAAATGTTGAAATTCAAAACTAAAACTAAAAATATATTTTAAAAAGTCAAGAAAAACAGGAAATGAAAAAATATATTTGTAAATTGCATACAAGAATACTTTGGCTTACAAATCTTTGTCCTCTTCAAAAATCAACTTGTTTTTGTCCTCTTTCATGGCTTCTTCCCTCGAGGTATCTACAGGAGTGTTGCTTCGAGTCGGTAGTCGGTTCCATCCATTGATTAAAATTTCAGTTGATAATGATAATATATTTAGTGCAATGATTTGGCAAATGATTTTGCAGCAGTGCAACAGATGTAAAACACACAATAGTTACGCGAGAATTATTTGTATCAATTTGTTTTTCATATGAATTAGTCTTTTATACAATCAAATCAAAGTGCTCTGTGAATTGTCAGAATTATAAAATGGTATAGTATAGTCAGTCTTGTGGTCCAGAGCGTTTTTAACACATGTTGGCGTCTATGAAATTCAGTTGTTCCCCTCTTGACACACATATTCCGAGGGGTGGAGCAGATATGTGTTTTGAAAACAGAGCTCTTTGATTTGGACCTAATGTGTTGGTCGAGGTAGGGGTTTTACTTCTTGGGTAGTTAGGTTAAATCTTTAATACAACCTTTACTTACAGCTTAAAAAAATAAATTGTATGTTGTTTTTCTGAGGTAGGGTAAATCTTTTATCCGACCTTTACTTACAGCTTAAAAAAATAAATTGTATGTTGTTTTTCTGAGGGAAACGCTTGTAATGCATTTCCTTGCCCAATTTATGTTTGTTAATAAAATTATCGGTACAAAGAGTGCTATGGAGATCACAATCAATGCTAAACAACCATTTCATAAAAAACCTACATGTGTGCTATGTGTATTAGTTTCTGTTATCATGGAAATATAAGATATTTCTATTAAACCTGAACTATTGTAAGGTGTATATTATCAACCTATAGCACAAACATATACGGACCATTGTAAGCAGGGTATTATTATGCAACTGTGTATCTGCCCAACGTCTCTTACACAGGTTTCCATTTTAAATGTCTGTGCATTGCACAACCAACTGCACTTCCCAGAGGGGGATTGTAGCCTGTTCGAATGAAAATCGGTGTCCAATGTATTATATCTATGTTCATGTCTGATATCAGTTTCCTCAAATGTATTATGTATAGTCATGTTGCATTTTTATTTGTGAAAAATTTCATATTTCAAATATCTAAAATTAATGATTTTTGTTATGTTGAAAATTCTGATGTTATGCCGTTATTTAAATAGAACAAGAAAGTATGTATTGACCATGTCTAATAACCTCCCTGTTCGTTTGCTGTATATGGGCGATGTTATGTGATTTCCTTTTCATAGGTAACAGTATATAATGGTCATGTATATTCTGTGTCACTGTTATAATATTGTTTATGGGTAATGGACACTGGCTCAGGAAAGTGATGGTAATAAACTAAATTGAAAAGTAATTAAATCTTTGTTGTTTTCTTTGAATGCAATCAAGTTTGATTGTTCTGCTGCAGAACAATCTACGCCCGTCCCATGACAAACTTCAGATCCTTCTGATGCATTATTGTCTTTATTTTATTGTTTGTTTGTTCTATGGGCTATTAACAGCTATGGTCATTTAAGGACGTGCCAGGTTTCGGTGGTGGAGGAAAGCTCTCGAGTTCCCGGAGAAAAACTACCAACCTACAGTTAGTACCTGGTGACTGCCCCACGTAGGTCCCGAACCCACGACCCAGTGGTGAAGGGCTAGTGGTAGCAGAATGTCAGACACCTTAACCACTTGGCCACCGCAGCCCCTCTTGTTGTATTTAATGTAAATAATTACTCATTGAAGTTGAGAACTATTTCTGGAATGTGGTAAAAGGACAAAACATACTGTACTTGACCCAACTCAAGCTGTTAATGAATCTATATATATATCCTTTATGACCTTAAGATAAATTGAATTGCCTCCCTTCATACATATTTAAAACTGAAAATAGAAATTGTTTTTTAGGTCACCTGAGCTTTAGCTCAAGTGACCTATTGCTATCCGTTTTCGTCCGTTGTCGTCCGTCGTCGTCCGTTAACATTTTACATTTCAAACTTAAAGTCAAGTTCTGCTGGGCCGATTGAACTGAAAGTTGGTAGGAATGATCGCCTCATGGTCCTGACAAAGTGTTGTTATTTTTCGGGTCAATCAGAAATACAATTTGGCTGCCATGGCCGCTATTTTGCTACTAAGTTCTAATAGGCCGATCTCACTTAAAATTGGTCTAGGAATGATCAGCTCATGGTCCTGACAAAGTTAATTTAACATTATACTATTTTTTACTCAAATTGGTACATATTTCAACAACGAAAATAAATATTGTAGGACTCAGGTGACCGTTAAGGCCCATGGGCCTCTTGTTTTTACCAAGGATGGATTCATCTTACACCATTAAAACCATAAAAGGTTTCTATGGTTTATTAATAACCGGCAGATTTCGCTATCCGACAAATTAAAACGTAGCTATTGACCAAATATTGTCAGAATCCTGTCATATTTGATTGAAGTTATTGTGCAGAAACCATCAACTTATCAGAGCACAGTATGCTAATTAATTATGTGCAGATTTTGCTCAACTTCAAACTTAGCCTCAGCCTTTGTATAAATCAACATCAAACATTATTTAAGAAAGTCATCATGTAGAAAATAGACTTTGGAAATTGGACAATCAGTGCACAGTTTGCTAAATTAATGAAGCATAGGTTTTGCTCAACTTCAAACTTCGACTCAGCCTTTGTACATGCAGTTTCATCAAAATTGAATGATATTTAAGCAATTTATCTTACAGAAACCAAAATGTTGACATAAAAATCAGAAAATATTGTATTGATGTACATCCAGGATGATCCTTGATTTACGCTTGTCTTTTGTGCAGGTTTTTTATTTCCATAATAATTTCAGCTTCTATGGGTCAAACTCGTATGGGGAATTTTACCCAAAGCACTTGGTCAAAGTCACTTATAACCCGAAGCTTTATATAGGACTTATCCACTTCCTTATCTAGACGCTTCTTCATATGGTTAGGGTCAGGGTTTTTAAGGTGCTGTTATCGATTAGAACATAAATTGTTAGTTTGAGTTGTTGGGTTTTATCATTGTCAGTGGGTTAAGACAAGATAGTTACCTGAAGAACAATGTAACACAAGTAAATATACTCTCAACTTTACTTCATAAGGTTTTTCCACAAATAAACTTTTGCTCTTTTTTCCTGTCAACACATCACACATTTAAATAAATGTTTATAGACAAAATTCCAGCACTAGTTGAATGTGTTAACTTTCTAGTAGTTTCTCTGCTGCTGATCCTCCATTTGCACAGAAATTATCACACTACTTCGAAGTGGTAGACTAAACACAATTAAAATCATTGAAGATACGTTGGTACTGGTTTACTGTCGTTAAAGAGCAGCGGCACCCGAGATGATTTCAATGAGTTCCCTGGTGATGACAGCCTGTCTAGTTCTGTTGAAGGTCAGGGTCAGTTTATCGATCATTTCACCTGCACAGAAAAATAGAGGTAACAATTACAGATGGACTTCACAACAAACTGGGGGATATAAGTTCAATGAAATTAGCAATCATGCCAACCAGATTTATTCACACTTTGACTAACCAGATTTATTCACATTTTGACTAACCTGAAAGATTTTGTGGATATATCAGAAATAATATTACTCCAAACCTAGGAGCTGCATGACATAGGTTTTCAATTTAAGACAAGGGTGCATGATAAATCTGGCAAGATTCTGTCATCTTACATCATGAATGGGATAGCATCAAACGACTTTCGTAACAATACACATAATGGGTTATGGCAACAAGACACAAGACACTGCTCTCCAGATTTATAGGTATTCTTTTATTATTTAAAAACAAAGTTTTGAAATAAACTAGAAATTTAACTTGATCGATAATTAATATAACATTTTGAGATATGGGATAAGAACAATCTTTATGCGGGAATATTTCACCCTCATTATTATAAGTGTGTACATTAGGATAATGAATTCTCTGTTGTAATACTCATATACCACATACATACATATTAAACTACAAATGAGTTATCCTTAAGGTAGAGGGTCCCACTGCTTCAGTTATTACCATGAGGAAGATTTCCACTTTGGTTATTTTGACATGGAGTAATCTACTATTATAAAAAGATTAACCCTTTCACCCCTATGCAACTTTAGTGGACTCTACCATGCTTTGATCTGGACGAGTCCATATGGTCTGCAGTGGTGAAAGGGTTAAGTAACCAAAAGGAATTTTAAAGTAACTTTCCCCGTCAAGTTATGTTTATTATTGAATACTTCTTCCGAAAAGGACTTGAAGTAATATTTTACAATAGCGACTATGGTAATTATAAAGTTTAAATTGTTGCTACCCTTTACCTTAAGCTCTCTGGAGTTTTAACTCAGGCGAACTAAGTAATTCATTTTAGTTAGAATTTTGGACTCTACTTCTCCAACCATTGATTTATCAGTACTTTTCAAAGACCCGTTATGTTTTAACTCAACCTTCTGAGCAAGGAATTCTAATGGGTTTTAGGGTTTTTAAGAGACATTTGATATTTTACACAAAATATGATTTACAAAGTGAAAGACCAGACAGGTAGGGTTGGGAATCCTGAAGCTCCCCTCAAACATCTTCCAATGACACCGTATCACAACATTCATACACACCTGCGTTTTTGCTGGCAGCGTCCATGGCCGTCATCCTGGAGCTCTGTTCACTACAGGCAGATTCCTTCAATCCGTAATAGATTAAATTAGCCATGGAAAACTCGTTGTAACAGGCCAGGGTTGTCTGATCCAGACTGTCATACAAGGAGATGTTTTTCGCATTAGCTACTGTATCGGCTGTAAATAATGGTAGCTCTGATGTCTTGTAGGAAACAACCGTTCTGAAATACAAAACCAGCAAAATACAAAATCTTCAACAGATAAAAGAGTGAATAGATCTGCAGAGAACTAGAGGACCAATGGGCCTGTTTCGCTTGCCTGTTATTCAATGTTGTTCATAAACACATCTCACATTCATGACTATAAAGTGGGTCAAGAACTAATTTATCTTTAACAAATTTGATAGCAGGCAAGTTAACCTGAAATGCCCCAAGATTTAACTTCAGGGGCTTTCAAAGTTTGTCACAGTCATATATTTGAACAACAGTTTTATTATCCCAGCAAGGTACAGGACAAATATCACTTTTTCAGGTCTTGGGGACCTCCACAGTTTACACCTGTTACCATGAAAGGTCACTTAATCTTTCTTAATTATAATTATATAGAATACTTCGATAAATTGACCTTAGGTTTAAGATTGTACTGGTGATGTGTGTAATTATTGCATTACATTCAATATATATAGGATCTTAAATGAGTTTTCATTTCATATGAGATTTGATGAAACAAGTCTTAGGAGTCTGCGAGACGAATTTCATAAAAGCTCATATGAAATGAAAACAAATTTAAGATAGTTTTTATCACATAATTCGGAAAACTTACATTTTGACAGGTTTTAAAGCCAAAATGTACAGGGCTTAATCAAACGGAAACAGCCATTTTGTTGCGCCATTCACAATTCATGACGTCACGTCATTGTCCATATTATGACGCCACTATCGATTTCTGACTGGCACAGCCAATGAAAAACGCTCCAGGGTATATTACACTAGTGACATATGTAAAAATATTACACGGGCGAATTCACTGGATAACAGGCCGATTATGTGATAAATTGTTTATATGTTTCACAGTGTCTCTACTTGGCCGTGTAAGATGATATGGTGTGCGAATATTGAGGAAAAGATTAAGTCTTACTTGAAAGTGTTGTAATACATATTGGCTACATCAAATTTGAATCCGGAGTCCAGGATGGATTGAGCTACTGTAGCAGCATCTTTAAAAACGGGTGGTGTCTTTCCAATATCATTAAATGACAGCAACATGTTGTTAGCAAAAGGCCTGTAAAAGTAAGTGTATAAATTGCCATACAATAATCATAATGTTGAAATCCTTATATAAAGTATACTTAATAGAATTTACTTGGAAACTATTACTTTTGAAAGAACAATTTTTTTTTTTTCATTGCAGATTGCTGTTAAAAAAGTAGCTGACGATGTCAAGGAGTTATACTGCTTTTTGTCGATTTTTTCAATCATGCAATCCAACAGTTAACAATATTCATCCAATATTCAGTTCCAGAATCAATGATAAACATTTTTTATTTCATAAATCAATATGTGGTACAGATCCAGGACAGAGATTACCAAACATCCCCAGTTATATTTGATAGCATTTTTAGATACTAACATCCCCAGGTATATTTGACAACATTTTTAGATACTAACATCCCCAGTTATATTTGATAACATTTTAGATACTAACATCCCCAGGTATATTTGATAACATTTTAGATACTAACATCCCCAGTTATATTTGTTAACATTTTAGATACTAACATCCCCAGTTATATTTGATAACGTTTTCAGGTATTAACACCCCAGTTATATTTGAAAACATTTTTAGATACTAACATCCCCATTTATATTTGATAACATTTTAGATACTAACATCCCCAGTTACATTTGATAACATTTTAGATACTAACATCCCCAGTTATATTTGATAACATTTTCAGGTATTAACTCCTGAGGGTTATAATAGGTAGTATTTTCAGGTATTAAATCCTGAGGGTTATAATAGGTAGTATTTTCAGGTATTAACTCCTGAGGGTTATAATAGGTAGTATTTTCAAGTATAAACTCCCCAGTTATCTTTTATGATATTTTCAGTTACTAGCTTCTTGGAGCATATATTTAATGACATTTTCATGTATTAACTCCACAGTTATATATACAAAAAAAGTTGCCTTTCAATACTAACATCCCCAGTTATATTTGATAGCATTTTTCAATGTATTAAATGTATTGACTCCACACTTATATATACACAAAAAAAGTTGCCTTTCAATGTTAAAATCAGGATATTTTATCGGTTTTTATCTATCATAAAAGAAAACTTGTAAATTACTTCAAGAGAATTCTTACACATATCTATGTTCTATTTTATAAATAACTTCTTCCATTATTGCTTTATAATCAATCAAATTTTCTCCAGTATATTTCACTACAGTAGAGAAAAAAAAAATTATACAGTTAACTTAGTATTTAGATTGGCAATTAGGTTCTGGGACGAAACAAATATAGCGAATATATCATGAAAAAAATAAAACTTTTGTCTTGAGAATCTCTACAGCATACTTAAGATTATAAGGTACACCTACTTATGAAGAATGGCCTTAGCCTTATCTCCCACCAGCACAAGCTTGGCATCTTTAGCAACACTTGCATCACCCATTTTTGTCCTGATGGTCTTAGCAATGCTTGAGTGACAAGCACCACACAGTCCTCTGTCTGATGTCAAGGCCAAGAAGACCTGAGCGTTACCACCTTCTGGAACTGTTACTTCAGCATGTTCATAGAAAGCTAGAAAAATTGAACAAAACATTTTCATTTCTACTTGTTGAAAATAGGGTTTCATTATGTATTTGAACGTTCAGTAAAAGTAACAAGTGTAATACAAACACAAAACCCTGGAAAATTTGATCATTCTTCCTTTTAAAGCAATTTTTACCATCCTAAATTCATATGCTTTTTTTCCAAGTACCGGTACAATATTTTAAGATGAATCAGTGATGTTTACAGAACAGGTACTCATTTGTTTTTAAGCAAATTTAATTTTCCTAAATGTTCAATACCAATGTACTAACTTTTTGCTCCGTGTCCATACACCCTGGCTGGTTTAAGTTCTCTTTCTGCTTTTGCAAACTTAGCAGCTGACACCATCTTCATAGACTTTGTGATCTTCTGGATGTTCGTGATCGACTTCAAACGTAATCGAACTGAAAATGAAATGCAATTCTTATAAAGGATTTAATGTGGTTATAGTACCTTCAGTGTTTCATTTATGTACATATCCGCGTAAACTTATCCATTTAGAAAGCACCACTACCACACTACAGGAATATTCTGGAGGGTCAGTCAGACGGTAACAGGTCATCTCGACACTTGGAGAGTTCGGCACTTACAGTTCAAGACACCTCAGCACTTTTTCGGGTCACCTCAGCATTTTTACTGGGTCACCTCAGCATTTTCACTGGGACACCTCAGCACTTTTTCGGGTCACCGCAGCATTTTCACTGGGACACCTCAGCACTTTTTCGGGTCGCCTCAGCATTTTCACTGCGACACCTCAGCACTTTTTCGGGTCACCTCAGCATTTTCACTGGGACACCTCAGCATTTTCACTGGGACACCTCAGCACTTATCAGTATTTTTTCGGTAATATTCATGTTATATACATCACGATAAACTTGGAAAATTTTATTTAATGTCCATGTTATATAAATATACGTCACGATATCCTTAGAAAACTTTATTTAATGATTATAATTATATGTAACATCTTTACGGGCCATTATTCAT
Source organism: Mizuhopecten yessoensis (assembly GCF_002113885.1). Classification (NCBI taxonomy): domain Eukaryota; kingdom Metazoa; phylum Mollusca; class Bivalvia; order Pectinida; family Pectinidae; genus Mizuhopecten; species Mizuhopecten yessoensis. The sequence continues at coordinate 367,373 of NW_018408592.1, forward strand.
TGTTAATATGCTATCTTTATGGCCCGTTTTTCTGATTATAATTTCAAAATGAAATAAAAACAAGCTTAGTAGTTATAATGCTTCCATGCCTCTGTGACAAACAATAAATTATAACTTATAGTTAAGTGTTGTGTAAATATGTGTACAGTCAGGCCTTCCAGACAAAAAAATCTAACAAGGGTTTGCAATAAGTCAATGAAGTATAGTTTCTTTAAATATTGTTGATGAATTATTGTGATGCAGGGATCAACACCAAAACTAGTCCGCTAGTCCTGGACTAGTAGATTTAAGCAAGGACTAGTGACTCACCTAACCTAACTGGTCCTTTAGACTTGTGAAAAATATGATTATAAAATAAAAACATTCCCTTTGAAAATTTAGAAAACCGTTCAAAATAAGATATATTGCATGATAATTGTCAAAATTTTCCTCAAACTTCACCACATATTAAGTCCCCTCCAGTCGATAACTTTTGATGTTCTGTGCAGTAGTTCGTGATGTTTCCTTATCAGGCAATCTTGGACTAGTTACATTGATGAAGGACTAGTAAATAATTTATTCAACTTGTCCTGTCGACGACCAAGCCAAAAAAGTAAGTGTCTTACCAATACCCTGGTTATGTGATTAATTTTCATCCGCTTATATAATTACTACAGGAAATATGATGGTGGTCGGATTCCACAAATGACATACCAGTTTCAACACGTTATTCCCCTTTGAACATATTATCACAAATTACGATAACACTAAATACCAACTAAAGATTCAGGGATATCAGATTCAACAACTTTTAAAAACATTAGAACTGGATTCTGGAAATGATTAAGTACCGACTTGTCTTCAAAAAGTGTCAAGGTAACCAAGTTCCTAAAATAAAAGTGCCAAGGTAACCAAGTGCCGAAAATATAAGTGCCAAGACAGTGTCCAAGTACCGACTTCACCAGGTGTCAAGGTGCCAGACACTGGGACGGATGCCCTGGGCACAAATTTTAGCAAAAATGGTATAATATTGTAATATGTTGTTTTCACAAGATACAAGTTTACTGCATATATACGTCTGGTGTTACTGTAAATGTGTATCAGTAGCAATCCATTTTCGTTGGGAGTGAAAGGTTGGTAACTTTGAATGGAAAATGATGAAATTTTCAAAACGTCTTTCGGGATATCGCCGGACTACTCACTAGTCTGACACACAGACAAGAACCAAACACCAGTATTTAACAGGTGTCAGATTATCAGTGTTTATCGTTTGTACATATGCCCCCTATCACAAGAAATGTATAACACCCAGTCAAATCGGAGAGAAAAAAAGGGTTCTTAAAAAAACATTGCTTATGCTCTGACCATTGTATCTTTCTCTAATGTTATATATGTTTGTAACACATATTTTGAAAAAAAGAAATGTACTTACTTTCCTTCAATGTCGCCATTCCACGCACTTGCGTGCTAAAAAAGAAAGCATCTCACAGTTGAATGATATAGTATATAGTTTGCAAATGATAGTATCTTCTCTTCTTGTCAATAAATAATTGTCTTCTGAAATTGCTTAATGTCAATTGTCAACTAAAAGCTTTTGTATGTAAAAGTATTTTAACATGGTCCTACTTCTATAACATAAAAGGCCGCTGGTCAGCCTTTTTTCTTACAGATATGATTTTGCCAATTGCGACCTGTCAAAAGTATCTTGCCGTGTGAACTTCTAACACTGTTGGAGTAACATGGTCCCTGAGGTAATGGGTTGTTTCGCACTAAATCTGTTTGCCCTTAAATCTTATTTTTTAAATTTATACACTAATCAGGTTAGGGAAAACCACCAACTTGCGTATAATACGCAAACTCGCCTATTATACGGGGTTCAGTTGTTTCGGTACTTGGTAGTTTCGGTACTTCAAAAAGAAGATGTTTCGGTACTTTATGTAAGTCGTTTCGGTACCTATATTTAAGTTGTTTCGGTACTATTATTATTATTAATTAAACATGTTATATATATGTCCTGCTATACTTAGAAATTATTAATTAAACATGTTATATATATGTCCCGCTATACTTAGCTATTTATTTTGTTGAAATATGAATTAAACATGTTATTAAATGTAAAAAACAAGCAAAGACCACTTCAGAAAATCTATTAAAGAAAGATATTGGAAACATGAGCAAATTAAAATAACAAACTGATACAAACATGTGTATTATAGCATAAGTTTGACTCCACACTTAAGAGTTACTTCCCTTGAAGGTATACAGCACGCAAAAAGTGGTGACGTTGACTATAACTTGGTACCAAAATGTGTTTCCCATAAGTACCAAAACGATTTCCATAAGTACCGAAACGACTTTCAGAAGTACCGAAATGACTTTCAGAAGAACCGAAACGACTTTCAGAAATACCGAAATGACTTTCAGAAGAACCGAAACGACTTTCAGAAATACCAAAACGACTTTCAGAAGTACCGAAACGACCGGGTACCTAAACGACCTGAATTCTATTATACGCCAGTTGGAGTATGAATTTGTTACTAAAAATAACCCAGATCGCTTTAACAGTAACTTTTGCAAGATATTATTAAAAATCGCATTAATGTACGACAAGGTAAATAATATTTTGCTAAAAGATGTTTACTGAAAGCGTTGGCTACTTAGAAACTTGATGTAACTTTACCGGAAGTATTGCATCTATTTTTTGTACTTTCCCACATGCAAATAAAGTTTATTTTTGCATTAGTATTATGTTTCATGACTGAATAAATGCGACTTGGACAAACAATTTGAAAAAGTTAAGATTAAAGTTATTTTGGCTATTTTTTAGTAACAAATCCATACCCTATCGGCGTATAATAGGCAAGTTGGCATATTATACGCAAGTTAGTGGTTTTCCAAGACCTGGTAATACAATAATTATTATTCAAATATATCAACTAAACTTATTGATAACTTTCTACATTGGTGTTAGGTATATTTCATGTAGAGAAATATGCAACTGTGTGATTGCAGATTCATCTTTTCACAGCTGCTGTTTGTCCCATTTGGTTGTGCCGACCAGATCATCAAGGAATTATTAATTTAATAAGTCGGGGAAACGACTGCTGGTCTGCAATATTTGATAACAACAGTGTGTAAAATATATATGTTTCATATCCCTACGTATGAAAGACACAATTTTTAACACCCATTTAATCGAAGGAATGCGATTTCCTCTAGCTAATGGGAATATCCATGATGCAGTGATATAGTGTCAAATGTTAGGGCTCCTACCGTTTTTACAACAATCCTTTAACCTGAAACACTGCATCTTTTAATTAATAGTCTACAGGTACGCTCAGGACAATCATCAATCAAACTTTATTATGTGTAACCATACGAATATTGGAAAGGTGAACCCCCCTCCAAATCGAGTTGTTAGAGGTCATGTTGCCGGTAACTCTGACAGCGAGTATAAGCGTGAGTTGGCGATATGTGCATGCGACAGATGGATTCGGAAACACTTATCACTTAACTAGATGTAATAAAATAAAGTAAAACACATAAACAAACCATTGTGGAACGAAAACCTGAGCTGTCCGGGAGAACATGGTGATGGAAGTAGAGTTCTCCAAACCGAGGCTAACCCAAGGTGAAGGACAGAGAAGGGAGATAACTACGACAGGTGCCAGTTCCTATGGTTGCAATCTACAAAATAATATAGGCCTATCGTACGCAAACTGCTTGTGAATTAAAATAAACACCTAGACAATGGCATTGGCCCTCCCTTTAAAATTAGAGTAGTTGTTTTTGTGACAAATCAAATGTTCTGTACATTTAACTTAAATAATAACAAATTAATGGTAAATATACACTGTATGCTGAACTGAATGTAGAACCCGCCAAAATACAAAGGTACACAGATTTTATTCTCGATTTCACTTCTGACGAATTAAGGTTTTAAATCATTTGACAATCAGCTACATAAAAGAAAAACACATTTTAAACTACAAAATTTCATACTAGAAAGACGATTAGATAGAAATCTGCTAACTAAAAGATTTATAAAATGTATACGTTTCTGAATGTATGGTCAAAGGATTTTTGAGAATATTACGCACACTTTCCATGTCATTTATCAGAGACGTATACACTATGGCTTTATCTGTCTCTGCATTAATGAATTCTAAAATATCGCCATTTTAGCTCTATATATCTGTTGTCATTGTTATGTAATACTATAATCTTGAAGTCCTTGACGTCATTTTTCTGATCCTTTGACGGCATCACTGACACTGTCATATCAGTCTAAATATGGTATTCGTGTGATAATACACTCTTCATGACTTTTTAGAGTGAGTATGATATAATACCTACCCAAAAAAGTTATTTAAACTGAGGCAAAGACCCAAATCAATCTATCTATCTATACATCTAAATGGCTTTAATGCGGAGAGGTTAAACTATTCCATTTGGTAGGGATTGATGCTTTAAATGCCTCTATTCCTTGCACCCCGACTGTGATGTCGTTCAGGCAGTGGTTCCAATCTGTACCTGTTCGTACAAAGAATGAGTTTCTGTATTGTTCCGTGTTGCTGTTGGGTATTATGACTGTTCTGTTTTTTGTTCCTGATTTAATTTGGAATTGGCCTTGATGTCTCGCAGTCCTGGAATTTAGTATCTGCTAGGCATTGGTGGAATTTGCTCCTCCACGATTTTATGATAGAATGTTAATCTCTGTTATTTTCGTCTCGATGCTAGTGATGGAAGTTGTAGCTCTTCAAGTAGTTTTACATAAATCCCTCTTCCCTTGTTCTGTAGTCCCTCTGGATAAAACGCGCCACTCGCCGTTGAATACTTTCCAATTTATTAATGTTTGTCTTTATATATGGGTTCCAGATTATGGTTCCGTATTCCATGATGGGTCTGACAATGCATGCTTTCTGTCTTTCTACATGATCTGGAACAGTGTTGTAGATTACGTCGTAGGACGGCCTTAGATTACCTAAGTCCGTGGTCGTAGGAAGCCTAGGGCGGAATTAGATTACCTAAGTCTGTGGTCGTAGGAAGCCTAGGGCGGAATTAGATTACCTAAGTCCGTGGTCGTAGGAAGCCTAGGGCGAAATTAGATTACCTAAGTCCGTGGTCGTAGGAAGCCCAGGGCGGAATTAGATTACCTAGGTCCGTGGAAGCCAAGGGCGGAATCAGATTACCTAAGCCTGTTGTCGTAGGAAGCCTAGGTCAGCATTAGATTAGTCCGTGGTCGTAGGAAGCTTAGGTCGGCATTAGATTAGTCCGTGGTTGTAGGAAGCCTAGGACGGCATTAGATTACCTAGGTCCGTGGTCGTAGGAAGCCTAGAGCGAAATTAGATTACCTAAGCCTGGGGTCGTAGGAAGCCTAGAGCGAAATTAGATTACCTAAGCCTGGGGTCGTAGGAAGCCTAGGGTGGAATTAGATTAGTCCGTGGTCATAGGAAGCTTAGGACGGCATAAGATTAGTCCGTGGTCGTGGGAAGCCTAGGACGGAATTAGATTAGTCCGAGGTCATAGGAAGCTTAGGACGGCATAAGATTAGTCCGTGGTCGTGGGAAGCCTAGGACGGAATTAGATTAGTCCGAGGTCATAGGAAGCTTAGGACGGAATTAGATTAGTCCGAGGTCATAGGAAGCTTAGGACGGCATAAGATTAGTCCGTGGTCGTGGGAAGCCTAGGACGGAATTAGATTAGTCCGTGGTCGTAGGAAGCCTAGGTCAGCATTAGATTAGTCCGTGGTCGTAGGAAGCTTAGGACGGCATAAGATTAGTCCGTGGTCGTAGGAAGCCTAGGGCGGAATTAGATTAGTCCGTGGTCGTAGGAAGCCTAGGGCAGAACTGGCCTTTTTTTTGTAATGCCAGCTATATGTTCTTTCCATTTCATATCCCCTGATAATTCAGAGGCGTAGTAAACATTTTTCGGAGTGTATGCTTTCACATTGATCCACAAACATTTACATCAAAACCCATTGATCCACTAACATTTACATCAAAACCTATTGATCCACAAACATTAACATCAAAGACCACTAATCCACTAGCATTTACATCAAAACCCATTGATCCACTAATATTAACATCTAAACCCATTGATCCACTAATATTAACATCAAAACCCATTGATCCACTAACATTTACATCAAAACCCATTGATCCACTAACATTAACATCAAATATCACTAATCCACTAACATTTACATCAAAACCGATTGATCCACCAACATTAACATCAAAACCCATTGATCCACTAACATTTATATCTAAACCCATTGATCCACTAACATTTACATCAAAACCGATTGATGCACTAACATTAACATCAAAACCCATTGATCCACTTACATTAACATTTAAACCCATTGATCCACTAACATTAAATCAAAATCCATTGATCCACTAACATTTATATCTAAACCCATTGATACACTAACATTTACATCAAAACCCATTGATCCACTAACATTTACATCAAACCCAATTGATCCACAAACATTTACATCAAAACGCATTGATCCATTTACATTAACATTTAAACCCATAGATCCACTAACATTAAATCAAAATCCATTGATCCACTAATATTTACATCAAAACCCATTGATACACTAACATTAACATCAAAATCCATTGATCCACTAACATTTACATCAAAACCCATTGATACACTAACATTAACATCAAAACCCACTGATCCACTAATATTTACATCAAAACCCATTGATCCACTAACATTTACATCAAAACCCATTGATCTACTAATATTTACATCAAAACCCATTGACCCACTAACATTAACATCAAAACCCATTTATCCACTTACATTAACATCAAAACCCACTGATCCACTAATATTTACATCAAAACCTATTGATCCACTAACATTTACATCTAAACCCATTGATCCACTAATATTAACATCAAAACCCATTGACCCACTAACATTTACATCAAAACCCATTGACCCACTAACATTAACATCAAAACCCATTGTTCCACTTACATTAACATCAAAACCCATTTATCCACTTACATTAACATCAAAACCCACTGATCCACTAATATTTACATCAAAGCCCATTGATCCACTAACATTTACATCAAAACCCATTGATCCACTTACATTAACATCAAAACCCATTTATCTACTAACTGCATTTATCAACTGGAAGTTTCATCGTCATTATTAACAGGACGATGGATGTTCTTGAGTAGTCATATATTATGATTATAAAGAATGGACATGTCCTCAGATACATGCCAATGACACAACCAGTGGCGTAGCAAACATTTTTCGGATAGTATGCTTTCACAGCTGGAAATGAATTCTACTTAGCCCCAAACGTAACCTCCCGTGTTCTTGGAACTCATTTATGTCCGATTATAAATTTTTGTATTTCTTTCCCTTTTTTTGATTGTTGCGGACGATCCTTATTACCACAGAATTAGATTATCTAAGTCCGTGTTATTACTCATAAAAAATATATATATATATATGTTATCTTTTTTTTTGAAAATTTTAGTGTATGCTCGAGCATACAAGCATACATATATGCTACGCCACTGTAATTGTAATCCTAGGTATGGATTTGTCTGTAGGTGATCTAAGTCGTGTCTATTAATTTTATTTATTATACCTCTACTTTATTTACTCTATATAAAAGTAATTGGTTAAATCGAATATATCCCCACTTTTGCCTGACTGTGTTTTAGTCCTGTGTGTTAGTCTGGGAACTAAAGCACACCTACACTCGAGTGTTTCCGCCGAGCCAATCAGGCGAGAGGTGGGCGGAGCTTGTTACCGAACTCGGAAGCAAGCACGAGGTGGGCGGAGCTTGTTACCGAACTTGGAAGCAAGCGCGAGGTGGGCGGAACTTGCTACCGAACTCGGAAGCATTTGGCTCCATTGCCATCAAAAGGGTAGTTGGGGCGTGAAGCTATACAGCTTATTATGGTTTACAAATATTTTCTAGTTAAAACCATCTCTCCAGTGTGTATCGGTATAATAATACGGTTAAAGTATGGGGTTGAGGGTTATAGCTAGTTTCTGGTGTCCCTTGACCATGCCCATTTCCCACGGCTTTACCTCGGGAAATAGACCTGGTCTCGGGACACCAGAAACTTGCTATATCCCTCAACCCCATACTTTAACTGTATAATAAGCTGGTACGTGTTCTGCTTTTTCTTCTTAATACAAAGAATGAAACATTTTTTTGGCATTAACCCCCCCCTAGGGAAAAGTAGGGGTCCTAGTACTATTCCTTGTGGGACTCCTGAAGTTCTCCTCCTATGGCTACCCGCATCTTTCTGCGAGTTAGGAAGGTTTTTAGCCATTGATGTAGAGGTCCTCTGATCCCATATATAACTCCAGCTTGTGAAGCAGTCTGTCATGGTGAACTGTGTCAAAGGCCTTGCAGAAGTCAAGTATTGCAATTTCCACTCGGTAGGTCGTCAGCGGTGGCATACCTATATAACCGCCAAACCAATGTCAATCGTACGACTTACATTAGAGTATGTCACTAATAGCACTCCTCAGAGTATAGTACAATACACTATTTAATACTAACAGTATTGACTGACTAAATGAGGGATGCTGGACCATGGACGAAAGGTGATTTGAAAAGCCCACCATCTGATCTGATGATGCTGGGCTAAATAGAGAAACAATAACACAAAATAAGTAACATATTTATTGCATACTTTCATCTCACCCTATAGCCAGTGAATTCGACAAGTGTTGTCTGCATTGGTATTAATTTATATAAAATCTATTGAACTTTAGTTACCAAAGATATTTTTTTTTCAACTCACTAACTCTTATGATAATTTAGCAGAACAAAAAAAATGCCAAAATTCTTATCATAACACCTTATGCTTTTCAAAGAAAGGTTATTCCATTAAAGTTAAATGCATAATTTAGGTTAAAGGCGAAAATAATTCCTTTGGTTTCCAAAATTTCTAAGGTGTTAAACAAGAGTTGTAAAATACAAATGATTTATAAAGCATATGATTAAAACCCAGTACAGCAAAATCCCACTCATTACCATCAGCAAGAAGAGTTAGGGTAATTTATGATATAAAACTGTTTATGAAACGTCTTCTACAGTAAACATTGCTAAAATGGGACCATCACATGCCACACCTATGGAAACACTGTTGAGATTTCTTCTCTTCCTTAAATACTACGGCAAGTACATGTGATTATAAGGACCATTGAACTAAACTGGAAATGGGAGAGTTTGTTAGAGAAAAAGATTATATTGTGCACGTGTACATACAGATAACAGGTGTATCACAGAAATATTCTATTTTTACTAAAATATTTAACAAAAAAAAAAAAAATGCACCAAGAAACACCCATTACAAATTATAACAAGACTTGGTGGTGAATACCTGTTTTATGATCATATACTTCTTATCAATTACGAAATAATGTTTACCTTGTATATTGCATGATGATGTGCTTTTTGTTTTCTCCCTTGCAAAGATTCAAAATTATTTCAGCAGTATCGATGCTCACTTTCAAATTTGTCATCAATTAACAAATCGGATACAAGGTGCGATGTATAACAGATAATTTAGCATTGAAATCTTCTGAAAGGGAGGTAAATGTGACTTTTCACTGTAAGGTTGCATACACATACACCCTTAAAGTATTTTTTAATTTTTATTTGCATTAGTTTTCACTTGATTTTATTATATCTTCATCAGTTTGGATAGACAGCATTTACTTTATAAGTCTGTCAAAAAGAAGATAAACAATGTGGTTCAGGGTTGATAAATACCACTGTATCGGACAAAATTTAAAATGTAGAATGCACACATTGACCTTACAGAGGATTTACAGCCAAACACAGTACAACATCTGAGGTTTGACATAAACAAAAGGATTCAAGGAAAAAAATACAATACATGCTGGTATATTATATCTACTTTATCATTCTTCAGGAAGACATATTTAATGCTTTCAAAACCAATTTAATGTAAGCTGACACTGAAGTTACAAATAATTCATCCATAAATATTTTGTTTTTGTAAATTCCAATCTTCCCTCAGAGCACGACACCCCATCTCTCACTGCAAAACATCACATGACTTCATTATTACATCACGAAGGAAGTGTTACAACTTTCATTCATTTAAAATGTCTTATAAAAGTACAGGAAAACAGTCTTACTGGTAACATAAATGGTATATCAGGAACACCATTCCTTAGGGACAAATATACCGTTCTGATTAATAGTTAATTCTAATTATTTAATAATTATTTGAAAACTACGGTGCACAGTTGGTGTTTTGAACGGTATCATCATTCAATACATAAACAGTGTTAATACCATCACCACTACGGTATGTATCTATCATCAGAAACTTTAATCATCTGCTAGTGTTAAACAGTGAAATACATGTATCTCAAAATAGCATACTGGGTCCCACTGAAAGTCCTATACATGTATCTCAAAAAAGCATACTGGGTGCCACTGTAAGTCCTAAAAATACATTTCTTCTCCTGCCTCATCTTGAAAGACATATTTTTAATAAGGTCTCTTTATATATTAAATATTTAAATTCTAAGGATTCTTCAGTACGTTTTTGGTATATATTCTAGAAGCCATAAACATTTTGTCGATGAAGATGTGACTACGTACATCTGGAGACAAAAATATAAAATCATGGCAACACAGATAAACACAGATGGATTTCTCTGCCCAGCACAACCTATCCTTATACACTACTGACCACACCTTAAATATTGTTACATTATATACATAGCTGTAAGGACCAGTAAGAGGCCCGAAACAACTGGAATTGTTGACACGCAGTAAAAAAAAAAAACAATATCAAACCACATGACTTGTAACACACATTAAATTTCCTGTGATCAGCACAGGGGCCCCTGTCCTTATAAAACAACATGAACTCTATATGCAGGAAAAGCTTGCTTGTTTAACAAGAGTCTAGGCTTAATATTTTAATATGTACTACATATGTACTGAAATACATCACATTTACTGTATGTCAGTCATTTTCATTGAATTCACGGTGTACATTTTTGCAATATTAATTAAGGATCCCTGTCCCACTGCACTGTGTTTTTTTGTATACACAATAACCTCCCCTTATCTTCCATTTGGATATAACTGTTTAACTGTAGCATAGTTGGACCACAACACTTCCGTTGCCTCGGTAGCTCAATCAGTTAGAGCTTTAGTAAATCAATCTGAAAGTCAAGGGTTCGAATCTCTGTCTAATCTAACCCCCTCTGAATTTTTACACTCAGAATATATTTTGTGTATTTCCTCCTTATTATTTTTCATTAAAGTCCCTCAAGGTATAGTTTTCTTTTCAGAAATGATTTATCCAAGGTGTGGTCAGGCCGGAAAAGTCTGTTTCCAACACATAGTTACAATTTTTTGCAGTGGTACTGGGATCCTTAAGCTATGTATCACTACCAACACCAGTTAACTTTACCAAAGGGAAACTAGCTAACACCTGTTATACCAATGACGGGATCATCACAAATTGTTCATGATTAGGGTCAATATACTACAAAACAGTCACTAAATACCTTCCAGTCTAACTCACAAATAACAGTCATTGGTATGGCATACTTATTGGGTTTGTGCAACGACAACATTTGTTTCATTGAAAATGTACAAAATGATTTCATCAGTGCGCTAAGTAATGAACAGTAGTTAACCCATTCACCCCTAAAGCCACATTTGAACCTTACCAAATCAAAGACTGGGCAGGTCCATTTTAAATATGTAGGGGTAAATTAGCTAAAGGTATAACAAAACAGGAATACCAGCTCCCACTTCCACACAACTCGTTAACACAGAAATCATAATTAAATGCATTTCATTCAGTCTTGTTAGGGTTAAACAACAATGATATGTACATATGACAATTTTATTGCAACAAATACAAAAACTCAAACCAAAGTCCCCTCTAAAAGTAAAAATATAATCATACCGCCAGGCTTATTTATATTGTACAGTCGGATTGGGTCGGTGTCCAACATGTGATTTAGAGGTAAATAAGGACAGAAACAAAATCTTTGTGAGCACATGTACACAGTATAAATAATGGTTTAAAATAAATAGGTCAAGATATATATAGATAACACACAAAAAGATAAGGTATAGCAAAAGAACTAAAGCAGCTCAAACCCACTCACAAGGATATACTCTTTGCACACTTTTCTTTAAACTAACTTATTGTTCAGAAATATTCGAGCACTTTTTCCAACAATACTACCCATCAATAAAGTTCCAGTGTTGCCTGTGAACCTGAACAGCTTCACTGTCGTATAGAAAATAAAAAGCCATGCAAACCATTTTGATAAAAAAAAAATTGGTACAAAACTTTGAGCAAATAAACAACTGACTAATTAAGAGGAAAGATTATTAAATACACTAAATCTGTGTCTGTTTAATCATTATCAGACTGTTTCATACTGCAAACATGTGGGTACTCCATGACTGCATCCTCAAAATTAGATTATGAGGAGGAAACGGTTTTAAATTGATTTTGTTTAACAGCTGTCATTTAAGGATGTGAGGTTGATGCAATGGAAGTTGATATATATTTAGTTGACATACAGTATATAATATTTATACAGTATATAATATTTAAACAGTATATAATATTTATACAGTATATAATATTTAAACAGTATAATATTTATACAGTAAATAATATTTAAACAGTATATAATATTTATACAGTATATACTATTTATACAGTATATAATATTTAAACAGTATATAATATTTATACAGTATATAATATTTATACAGTATATAATATTTAAACAGTATATAATATTTATACAGTATATAATATTTATACAGTATATACTATTTATACAGTATATAATATTTAAACAGATAGGACTTAACATTTTACATGTATGTGTATGTTTTCTCAAAAGCAAAACGATAAGCATATAAGAAAGCCAAAGGCCTGGGGTTAAGCATACTTCTTTAATCTTTTCCTGTAGAAGAACCATGGACTGAGGACTGATAGTTTGATGACACCAGGAGATATACCCAACAACACATGGCATCAGCCTACATCCAGAGCTGAGGCAATGTAAGATTGAAACTAGAAAGGCATGAGATCAAAATCAGAAACAAGACACATTAAACAGAAAACAACAACAACACACACAAAAGTTGATCAAATAATGGGACATATATATGTCCCTTGTACAACATGGAAGTAAAGCGATTATGTGTCAAAATGAACATACATGTATCTTAATCCTTGAGAATTTAACTCACAAGTTGTATTCAGGTCTCACACAACTAAAGCAGCCGTGGCTAGACCACTATGAGGTCAAGGTCACAAATAAAAGGAAACTGCATAAAATCACATGTTATGTCATGTTGTCCAGGATTTGAATGGCACAAAAGTCATTTCAAGAATGTTTAGTAAAGGAATTAATCGTTTTACCATTTAAGCTGGTGTCACCTAAACAACCATTGATTACATCTATCAATGACTGTTTAAGTATCATGTATCAAAATTTAGAAACCATTATTCTGTCCAATATTTTCAGGCTCCTGCCATTATATAAGCACAAAATGGTTTTCTAGATTTTAGTATGGGCTTGATCAGTAAGAAACACATTTTAGTTGTGGGAGGCAGTCCCTGGATTATTATGGCCAACTTCATATAGCACATATTTGTACATATTTGGTAAAACATAAGAAATGGTATACAGCTACATATAATTCTGTGGTTACAAAGGTCAAATTGGACTGTAAACAGTTCAAACAAAACATGAATTTACAAACCCACAACAAAATATTAAACAGAAATGAAACAGTCTGTGGATCACAGATAGCTGGTTTGTTCTGAAGAACAACACTTCCCGTCCACAACCACTGTACCCTTTTAACAGAGAACTGAAATAGTGTGCCTTACCTGTGTTAACCCCAGAGGGGCCTGTCCCTAGAAAGAGCCTCAAAGGAGCACTGTACTTCTGATATTTATACTGACCGCAGTTTGTTTACATATAAGACCTTCACAACTTCAGATAAAATCTGCTAACTAAGGTGTGGTCTTAATGACAAACATGGGTTTGTCAGTGATAACAATAGGGTACAGTAAGACTGCAATAGCATTACCACATACAAGACATTTCTTGAATAAAAATAAATGATTGCCCAGTTTGAATATCAGTTCACAGCCTTGCTATTGGAATTCTGTTCTTTTACATAGATATTTTCGGTACGAAATAATAAAACCTGCTTTTCTAAAACTCCTCCATTCAAAATTATATATTATGCAGTGACCTTCCAACCTGATCTGTGACTGGGTGAGTATTGTTTTACACAACACCAATGAGACAAAGAACTGTTCCTGAAGATGTACCTGATAAAAAGCTTGTAATGAGATATGTGCTTCGACCTTTAGCAAATAAGCTTTAATGAGATGAAGATTTGACAATAAAATGGTCGGTTTGGGTACAGTGGTAATGGACGCAACTGTCCGAAACTCATTTCCGGTTACCGCCCCCGCCTATCACATGATTACTGGAATGTAGCTCCTCTTGGAAATAGCGAAGTCTATCACAGTCCTTCTTCAGTCAATCATGTCCTACAAGGCAAATGTTATCAATGTTTAGTCAAAGCAGTGTTGTCTACCACATAAATGTTTATACATGTGTTATATAGAACTAAAAGAATATCCAGAGTTAAAATAATCAAATATCCATGGGACTCATTAAAGATCATATCCATGGGACTCATTAAAGATCATATCCATGGGACTCATTAAAGATCATATCCATGGGACTCATTAAAGATCATATCCATGGGAAACATTAAAGATCATATCCATGGGAAACATTAAAGATCATAAGTTCTTAATTACAACTTTGCATAACATTTTCTCTCTCTTGTGATTCTGTAATTGACATACTTTAAAAGTGGAAATTTACATGTGTTGAAGTGTTTGTGTTGTAACTCTTTAAACTGATTGTTGTTCGGAAATTTTTGTGTTTACAATGGTTCCGAAACCTACAGATCTTCACATGTTTACAGTTTGATATTTTTGCCCTAATTTACTTTGACTCAAAAACTGTGAGCAATTCCAGATCTTGAAAATTTCCACTTATACAGTTCACAAGAAAATAAGTACTGCTTCACACTTATTGTACTGTTTTCAGTTTAGACATGATTTCAAATTAAATCGGTGAATAAATACATTTGAATGTACAATACAATTTAACTTAGGTAACTATAAATGAGAAAATTCCATTATCAATAAAACATAGAAACCATAGACTTCGCTACAAAAAGCTTCTCTATACTAAACTAATAAAGTTCTATGAGCCGTCTACTTACTACATCTGAGTCGTCATGGTAAGATTTGAATACATGGCCGTTCCCGGTTTTGGAGTTAGAGGAACCACTATGTGACTTTTTCTTGGTAACATCTTTCTTCACTGCTGGGGAATTCAACTCCTTTTAAAAAAGAACATTTTCAATTCATCATATGATTTGATTGTCCCTACTTTCCATCAAGCACAAGAACTATAAACACAAAATCTGAATAAAAGGAAATGTTTAACAGAAGATTAATGGAAATTGTTATTACCAATGATTCATGATTGTATCTCATAGCATAGTTTAAATAATGAAAATCTAGAATTTCAACCATGTGTAAAATCTTGTCATTTATATTAGTCTTTTTGAATCATTTATGGTTTCCAATATATCAATTTCCACACTTTTTACTTCAATGAACTAAACAGGCTGACTTTTCCCTAGACACAGTAAATTTAATTCAAAAAGGTTTCAAAGATCCCCTATGTAAGACAAGTAAAGATCCCATATGTAAAACAAGTAAAGATCCTCTATGTAAGACAAGTAAAGATCCCCTATGTAAGACAAGTAAAGATCCTCTATGTAATACAAGTTAAGATCCTCTATGTAAGACAAGTAAAGATCCCCTATGTAAGACATGTAAAGATCCCCTATGTAAGACAAGTAAAGATCCTCTATGTAATACAAGTTAAGATCCTCTATGTAAGACAAGTAAAGATCCCCTATGTAAGACAAGTAAAGATCCTCTATGTAATACAAGTTAAGATCCTCTATGTAAGACAAGTAAAGATCCCCTATGTAAGACATGTAAAGATCCCCTATGTAAGACAAGTAAAGATCCTCTATGTAAGACAAGCAAAGATCCCCTATGTAAGACAAGTAAAGATCCTCTATGTAAGACATGTAAAGATCCCCTATGTAAGACAAGTAAAGATCCTCTATGTAATACAAGTTAAGATCCTCTATGTAAGACAAGTAAAGATCCTCTATGAAAGACAAGTAAAGATCCCCTATGTAAGACATGTAAAGATCCCCTATGTAAGACAAGTAAAGATCCTCTATGTAATACAAGTTAAGATCCTCTATGTAAGACAAGTAAAGATCCTCTATGTATGACAAGTTAAGATCCTCTATGTAAGACAAGTAAAGATCCTCTATGTATGACAAGTTAAGATCCTCTATGTAAGACAAGTAAAGATCCTCTATGTATGACAAGTTAAGATCCTCTATGTAAGACAAGTAAAGATCCTCTATGAAAGACAAGTAAAGATCCCCTATGTAAGACATGTAAAGATCCCCTATGTAAGACAAGTAAAGATCCTCTATGTAATACAAGTTAAGATCCTCTATGTAAGACAAGTAAAGATCCTCTATGTATGACAAGTTAAGATCCTCTATGTAAGACAAGTAAAGATCCCCTATGTAAGACAAGTAAAGATCCTCTATGTAAGACATGTAAAGATCCCCTATGTAAGACAAGTAAAGATCCTCTATGTAAGACAAGTAAATATCCTTTATGTACGACTAGTAAATATCCTTTATGTACGACTAGTAAATATCCTCGATCTATCACTACTGTATGCAAAGATTTAATTAAATTTCTAATATTTCTCCTGTTTCTCCTATGAAATCAATGACTGACCAGACTTGTGTTTTTTGGAGTTCCAACCAAAAGAAGTTAAAGGCAACGCAATCAACGATGTTATATGTGTTGAATCTGTACCTCATCATCGGAAGAGTCTTGGTAGACAACAGACTTGGGAGATAGGGCATTTTCAAACTCGTTGTCATAATCTCCTGCCTCAGACTGGTTCAGCAGGGAGTAACGGTATACCACACGGCTGTAAACACACAACAGACATTCCAATGAAACAAACAACTTGATATTAAATACATTTACTGTATACATACTTGTTGAAGCATACTTGAATTGAAGTGCATTATCAAATTCTTACATTTAGCGGTAGATGCATTGACAAATTGGCACCCAAAAAATGTATAGTGTAATAGAAAACAACATGCTAAAACTTTAATAAGCACAACATATTTAAGCGTCATATTTTAAATGCAAAAAGTACTAAAATAAGATAACTACTAACATACTGCATAGGTTTGTTTCTCCTTTCAACAAGTATGTCCTTAATAAAATTGGAGCGGCAAATATGAACTTGCTAAATTTCCTCGTTTCTTTTACTAAGCCAATATTCCAATAACATGTCAGACAAGTGAGGCTATTATTTGCACTAAATATCAAAGCATCATGATTAACAATGTTCCACTCTTTATATTTAAATGTATAGGACAATAAATACCCTTTATTTTATAGAAATTATGAAACAAGTTATATCAACTTATATCAATCACTCTTGTTGGCCCTGATGTTAGTGTGCAGGGGTCTTCATGTGGAAGAAAACATGAGTTACCGTAGATGGCCCACCTGGTGACGCCATACCTTTTCATGTCCATGTGAGGAATCAAACCCTGGCCGACTTGGTGTAATGCGAGTGCACTTTCCGCTGCACCACCCAACCAACCCACAATACTTTCTGTTTACAACTGATCCAGAGTTTGTGTCCCTTGTTTACGAACAATCAAGAATTTTTATAGGACAATACTTACTGTTTTCGAATCATCCAGAGTTTGTATCCGAAGTAGATAGACATAAGAACCACGATAAGGATGACCATCAAAACAATGGCCGCCACCACCGTTCCATTGGTGCCCTTCTTTTCCTGAAATAATGAGCAACATCAGCTAAATGTACTGGTCCAGAAACCATTGGTGATCCTACTGTTACTGTTAAAACTAGGAATTCAAATTTTACTGAATTTCAAAGGAATCCTATTAAATAAAGGTTGTATTGATTTTTCTCCTGGTCATTTAGGTGCAGCACTATATGACTATAATCTTGAAATTTATGTGTAGGATATTATTTATACACTGTACATGCAATTATTATTTAACACAAATTTCAACTAGAGTTTACTTGAATTTCCCTTTAAACTGAAGAAAACTGATAGAACATACACAGATACCCAGTCAGTGACAACAGTCTTATTGGAGTTATAGCGTCTGTCTATGTTAATTAACTTGACCAGAAGACAGCTTTTACTGGAGTTAAAGCGTCTGTCTATGTTAATTAACTTGACCAGAAGACAGCTTTTACTGGAGTTATAGCATCTGTCTATGTTAATTAACTTGACCAGAACAGAGCTTTTACTGGAGTTATAACGTCTGTCTGAGACAACTAACTTGACCAGAAGACAGCTTTTACTGGAGTTATAACGTCTGTCTGAGACAACTAACTTGACCAGAAGACAGCTTTTACTGGAGTTATAA